>NW_021319483.1:3698472-3718680 GCF_001605985.2 Dendrobium catenatum | reverse complement strand
ATATATATATATATATATATATATATATAATATCATGGCTATTTTACTACTTCCTGGACTAAAAATGTGAAAATCTTCTTTTTATATAACTAATAGAAGGAAACATGGACTGAAGAGGAAGAAATTTCACTGATCCAAGCACATAAGGAGCTTGGCAACCGTTGGGCAGAGATAGCCAAGAAAATCCCTGGCCGAAGTGAAAACTCAATAAAAAACCACTGGAACGCCACCAAGAGAAGGCTGAGCTCAAAAAGAAAATGTAGAATTAGAAAAACATCAAGAGATAAAACCTCTCACCTCCAAGATTACATCATAAAAACCACTGAACTCCACAAAAACTCCACGGACACAAAACAGAAGAGCATTGCCACAACTCAAACGGAAGCATCAGATTTAAGTTTCTTGAACAATGGAGATTACTTAAGCGTAGAAGGGAGGTTTTATTTCATGGCTACGCCTCCACGGTTTCATGAATTGTTTGAAAAAGAAGGTAATGTTAGTTCTACTAATGGAAGTAATGGGGAATTTTGTACTGATACGTATCTCTCATATCTGGATGGAGCGCCTGTACCTTCTGAACTTGAGGGATTTCAAGGAGAGACATTTGTGGATTACATGGGTGATAACATGGATTTGGGATGCAAGAAAGACATGGACTTGACAGAGCTGGTTTCATTTTATTCTACTCAACAGTATTCATACAGTTATTTTGGCAGAAGTGCTTGTGACGGGAGCTTCAACTGAAAAGTGCTGCTCAAGATATCATTCAACTCAACAGAAAATATATCCATGGCAATTTATAATATTTGTATGGAATAATTCAAATGGAGGTCATATTGGTTTTCTTTTAGATGGGTCTATTCCCGATTTTCTATGCGATAGAGCCTAGTACGAAATCACTGATGTAGCAGCCATGAATATTGTGACATTTGCAGTTGAAATTTCATTTTGTAAGGATTTCTTTAGAAAATTTTCTACAGGGATTTTTTTTTTTATGAAAAAGCGTGCTTTCTTGGGTGGAGATATATCTTGAGTTTATTTAAAAGAATTTGTAATGATTTAGGTTGGAAAAAAATTTAAAATAATTAAGATTTCCTATTCTCTTTAATGCCTTCAGTTTAATATATGTGGGGAGTATGCTCTTGCCTTCAACTAGTGCTTCTAAGAAAGCCATGAACCATAAGAAAACTAAATTGGCCGGATTTTAAAACAACGTAAAGATTAGTTCATAAATGGATTAATCCTAGCCATTCAACCTAATGCATCGTAATGAATGGTCACCGGTAAGATCAAGATGGTTCATTCATAAAACAAAAATGGCAACAAGATGATACAAATCATTTGTTTTATTTTATGCATGTGACAGCACCAGTCGATCGGTTCATGTGCCATTCTCTATCAATGTCCAATAATTGTGCTTACCTAAGATGCAGAAACTTTCAATATTAAGTTTGGGACAATCCAAAATCCAACTTCAGCAAACATAAAGTCAAATCGAACATCTTAAGGAGATGAACCTAATAACTACAAAATCAATCCAATCCAAACCCAACTGGCCCAAATCATGGGACCAATGCACATTTGGATGGTTCAAAGTATAAATTGAATGACTAAATGATATTCAAATATAGCATGCTTATACTTGAATTGACTAGCTCTATGAGATGAATTCAACGAGCCTAAGATCGCTTAAGTCTGACATCATTAAGATACTTAAATGCTTGATGATCGCTCTATCATCTAGGGAATCAAAACGAGCTATCCGATGGAGAACTCCGAATTTACCTTGAACCTTCTCCATAATTATAGGACATGTCACTCTCAAAATCTATAAATAGACCCTCTCTTCCCACATGAAAATGGGGCGGGTACCTTTGCAAATTTGACCTTTGGTTGGAAATTTAAGAGAGTTGTGAGGCTTCAAGGATCCTAGAGTTCTACCTAAGCACCACCGCCAATGAACTCCATTTACCACCACCCATCAATCGACCGTCGTCGGACCATTTCTTGTCCACCCACCGTCACCAACGGACTACAATCCCACCACCACCATCGTCTGCAATCACTATTCCATTTAACCCCCATCGCTCGCCAACTACAGTCCCATCATTCATATACTTTCATTGACTAAGGCCCCTTTAACTCCCATTGTCTGCAAACTACAGTCGTTCCGATCACCGTTGCCCGCCGACAGTAATCCATAATATCATCATTGCCTGCCGACTACTATCACTCAGACTGCAGTCACTCATCGACTTCGATCTCTCCAACCACCATGTCACCTAACAACTATGGTCCCTTCGGCCACCATTTCCATCGAGTATGGTCCCTTCGACCATTATCATCAACAAAATACTATACATTTTACCACTACCACTTACCAAAAACGGTCCCTTTGGCCACTGTCGTCGGCCAACTATAGTCCCACCACTACTGTCACCCATCTAACTTGGTCCCACATAGCACTTTAGAGCCCAGACTATAAACTCACAAACCACAATCGCCCACCGACTATGGTCCCTCCAACCACCGTCACCTGCCGACTACGATCCCAACAACCACTATTGCCTACCTGACTATGGTCCCTCCGAGAACCATCTCCTTCCCGGCTATAATCAATGCGACCTCCATCATCCAATTACAATCCTTCCAACTAAATAAGCAACCCAACATTCTCATGAGAATAAATCTAAACCTTAACTATATAATATGCTCTATATGATGTACATTGAGCCAACGTCCTCCCCTTAGGAAATGTCATCATTTGTTATTAATAACAAAGCACTGGTGTATTCATTTCAACTAGGTTAAGCCTTACGAATTTTCTCCCTCTTTAAGATTTCGATATAAAAATTAAAGTGTCTCTTATGAATATGGCACTCTTTTCCCTTTATCTGTATATGTGTTAGATTTTCACTAAAAGCTAATACTTTAAGCTCTTTATCTATCTACTATTATAACACAATGCTTTGGTGTCATCTATGGGAAATAACTCCTGACTGGAGGGTAACTTTTGTTGCAATCTTGAGAGGTCATTCATGTTAACTTTATAGGCATGGTTAAAGCAAGATAATCCCCTTATCATGATCTACTATCAAGATGGGAATAAGTCCTTCAACACTAAGAGCGACCTCATTACAATAGCAAATATATATTATTTCTCATAAACTATCAACCATCACTACATTAATTCGATGGGAAATGATTATTGGTTTGGGGAAATATTTGTATCAATATCGAGGGGATGTTCAAGTCAATGTCTTGAGCATGGTTGAAGTGAGATAGTCCCTTTACCATGACCTATTTATAGGTCAAAAATAGTCCTTCAATATTAAGGATAACTTTATTACAACAACAAGCAGACATTGATATATCACCTCTCAACCATCAACTATTATTGCATCAATTCCATGAGAAGATGATATATCGTAGGGGAAACCTACACTATAATATCAAAATATGGATGTGGTCAAGCAAGTCCCGCCAATATTTAACTTGTCTAATAATAATCTTGCTAGCAACATTGTATCATAATACTTATTTGGATTCAAGTGAATCATAAACTTAGAATTGTGGCTTTTAGTCCAAAAGATTACTGATTAAGTACTTGGGTACTCCGAGTTTTAATGGTAAAAAGAGAAGCCACCTTTTTGAAGATATTTTTACTTTCTTTCAAAATAAATTAACCCACTGGTCTTCTAATTTTTTATCTTTTAGTGGTAGATTGACTCTTATTAAATCTGTTTTGAATTCTATCCCTATTTACTTATTTCATACGCTTCAACCGACTGCCACCATCTGTCTTAGAATTGAAAGATTGATTAATAAGTTTTTTTGGGGATTTAAGTTTAACACTAATGGCATTCATTGGGCCTCTTGGAGCAACATGTGTGGCATCTACACTGAAGGTGATTTAGGTTGTAAAAGCATTTCTGATATGGCCTAAGCTTTTTCTCATAAACTTTGGTTCTCTTTTAGATCTAAAGTGAGTCTTTGGGCTCGCTTTATGAATGCTAAATATTGTAAAGATAAACATCCCTTAATTGGAATTTATAAAGCTTCTGACTCTTTGATCTGGAAAAGACTTTGCAAAATCAAGTGGGAGGCCGATCAATTTGTTCAATGGGGTATTGACAAAGGTAACGTCTTCTTTTGGCAAGATAACTGGCTTGGGCCTTTCTCTATTGATAACTGTTTAAATACTTTCTCTTTGGCGACTACCAAGGTTTCTAATTTTATTGATAATGGTTATTGGAATGTTATTAAACTTTTGGAGTTCATTCCTTCATTTGTTGTTGACATGATTATGTTGATTCCCTTAGATTTGACCTGCAAGGATAAAATTATATTTTCTCTGTCTTCATCTGGTTTATTTCAAACTCAAATGGTTTGGGATACCTATAGAACTAAGTATAACTACTTTCTCATCTACTCTTCTTTATGGCACAATAACATCCCTATTTCTTACTCTATTTTAGCTTGGAGATGCCTTAAAGGTTTTATTCCTGTTGACACCTTAATCCATATGAAATGCTTTAGTTTCCCTTCCAAATACTATTATTGCTCTAACATTGAAAATGTGAACCATCTTTTTGTGAATGGGGCTACTGCTTTGAAGGTTTGGCAGCATTTTACTAACTTGGCCAACCTGAATCAGGTGGATCTTCATTCTGACCTTCCCTCTTTACTTAAAGGTTGGATGAATTCTTCTAAAGGGCAAATTTTGAATTTAATTCCTGTTCTTATTTTATGGTTCATTTGGAAAGCTATAAATGAAGCTAAGCATAATGATATTAAAATGGATGCCAATCTTATTATCAATAATATTATTCATAAAGTGAGGCAATTATATTCTTGTAAACTTTTATCTTTTAAACATTTTTATCAATGTCGGAATTTAGCGGGTTTGCTGGGTGTTCCTATGGGTAATAATGCTAATAGGTATAATGACAGGTATGTCATTTGGAAGAAGCCTATTTTACCTTTTGTTAAACTAAATTCTGATGGTTCTGTGAGGAATTTTAAGGCTGGGGCTGGAGGTATTATTCGGGATTCCAAGGGTGTGGTGCTTGCCTCTTTTGCCAGCCCTTTGCAGCTTTGCTCGGTCCTGACTGCGGAACTGTACGGTTTATCTTATGGTCTTGATATTTGCATTAAATTGGGTTTTGTTAATATGTGGATTGAGGTTGATGCTCAACTTGTTATTCAAATTTTGAACAACCGGGATCTGGTTAACCCTCATAACTTTTATTTTATTAGGAAGATTAAAAAGTCTCTCTCTAACATCAACTATACTATCTCTCACATTTTCAGGGAAGCTAATGTTTGTGGCGATTGGCTGGCTAATTTTGGTTGCCAAATTGACGCTTATCTGGATTTGAATATTAGTAATTTAGATCCGATGTTAAAAGGAATGATTAACCTTGATAAATCTGCTCTTCCTTATATTAGACATGGTTAATCTTTTCTGCTTATTTCTGCTTTGGTTGCTCTGGTTTGGCTCCTGGGCGGGTCTGGATTTGCTTTCTATTTTGTTTGTTCATTGGGGTGTCGCTACAGGAAAACCCCTTATTACCGGCGGACAAAATCCGTTGGCAAAATTAAAAATCCGACGGAAAATATAGTTTTCGTCGCATGTTTCGGCGTATATTTTTCCACCGGTTTAAGTCGCGTCGATAATTTCTTTCTGGCGCATAATTTGCGCCAGAAAGTTCTTCGGCGCCGTTTCCGACGCATTACCGTCGAAAAAACGGATAGTTATCGACGTTAAAAAATGTCTTAATTCCGGCGCCATATGCGCCGGTAATTAGCGTCGCATTATGCGCCGGACCTTACCGGCAGATAAAACGCCGCAAAGTGTGACGTAGAAACCCCACGATTTTGCTTGTGATGCAAAGTATACGCCGGTAAATACCGGCGAATATGGCGCCGGTACATGCGCCGGTAATTTCCGACAGAATAAAGACGTCAGTACGTACGCTACAATTCGTAGTATCGTCTTTTCCGGTGAAATTTCGGCGCAAAATTCGCCGGAAACCTGTAGCATTGACAAAAAAAAAATTTCCTCCCCAGCCAACAATCAAATTTCCACACCTACAAACCTATACAAATATCAATTCTACAATATTTCAATTGTAACATTACAACAGATCAACAATTTCACCACAGTTTCATAACAGTTAATAACATTAAAAGAAACAGTTCAGTACTAACAATCAACTAAAAACATCACATTAAAAGAAATTGTTCAATAAAACATGTTCACAGAAATAAACAAGTTCATATAAACTAAATTAAACTACTCTGACTCCGTGGACTCCTCCTCAGGTGGAGCTACGTCTTTTCCACTTAGCTGCTCCCTCATCTTGCGTATTTCATCCAACAACTGATTTTGTTGCTGAATACTTGTTTGAACCTGTGCTTGCAGCTGAGCTTGAACCTGTGCTTGCAGCTGAGCTTGCCAATCAACTTGTGATTTCCTTACTTGTTCTAGCTCAGCTTGAAGGGCACTTATTTGTTGAGCTTGTAAGGACTCATGCGAACTGGATGCAAAGCTGGATGCAGTAGATGAGGTCATCCCCTGGTATGCTTGAGCTTGCGAACCTAAACCATAAACTCTGCCATGTTGCATTCCTCGACGGCATTGATAAATCAAAATTGTGGCTCATATGCTCATCATGAGAAAGTCCAATACCAATATCGTGGCATGAATCCTCTTGCGATATCAGAATCAACAGTCATTCATCTGGTTCTAGGTGCACTAGATTTTTTGTGTTTAGAACATGGACATCGAAACTTTTCCTTCTCGATATAAGCGCAGCTGTTTCACTTGCTGAATGAAAAAGTTCACTCCATTGGATTAATGTCATCTGTTTAATATCTTCCAACCTGAGATTAATGGTTATACATCCAACTTCTTTAATTTCTAATATCCAATAACTATATTAAGAGTAAAAAAGTAATGATTTTATATATATATAATCTAATTAAAAAGACATTATAATATCCATATCTATTCACATCCTGTATTGATAGTAGATCCAAGATATTTAAAACGTGCTACTACTTATATGGACTTGATCGCTCAAAGTCACAATACCCTCACTGTCTACTAACTACTAAAGCAAAAAGATATCGGAGTAAATGTTGATCTCCATAATCCAAGTTTACCTTTCAACTCCTCTCTCTAGTCTTATCAAGCAAGAACAATATCATCAACAACAAGCATGCACCAAGGTACATCCTCTAGACGAATGTCTAGTGCTAACAATCATGACTAAAGCAAAAAAGGATATGACTATGTTTGATCTCCATAATTCAAAGATTTACCTTCAAACCCTTCTATCTTATCAACAAGAACATATTCATCAACAAAAAGCATGCACCAAGTACATTCCTCTAGCGTAATGTTCTATAGTGATAATCAATCAGACTAAAGCAAAAGATATTGGACTTAAGGCTAATCTATATGTAATGCCGAAATGAAATTAAAATGAAAAACCAACAATATACCGTACGCGAGGTGTGGAATGAGAGATTGGCGGACGTGGCAATTGAGAGGAGGCTCGGCGAAGTCCGGTGACCGTCGACGGTGAAGTCCAGTGATCGTCGGTGATGTCTAACCACGGCGAGCGATGAACGGCGATGGAAGGCGACGGGCGAAGCAGTCAAAGTGAGAGAATAGAAGGAAATGAATGATGGCCGGAGGGGTTCAGTTTCAGAAAATAGGGCTTTTACCGATGGAAGTTCCGACGGTTTCGACGCTGGTGACGCCGGTATCATTTCTGACGCATTATACGTCGGTAAGATTTCATTGAGTTTAAATACGCCGGCGCAATGTCCGCCGGTAACGTACGCTGGAAATGTTCCACCGTAACGTGCGACGGAAATGGTTCAGACATTCATATACCATCGGATTGGCCGGCGAAACCAGCGTCGGTTCATCGTATTTTGCGTCGGAAAGGTCGTCACAAGATTTACGTCGAACAATTCTGCCATTGACTGCGCCGTTATTACCGGCGCACAATTTTCCGCCGGAAAAATTCGACGGTAATCGCGTGTTTTCTCGTAGTGTGTCTGGTTGTCCGTCTATTTCCTATCTTATGCCTATCTGCTGTTATTTGTTTAGCAGAGATTATTCACTAGCTGTTCTCGTTTCCATATTAGGGTGATGTAGTTGTTACAGTTTTAGTTCTAAGCATTTAGTTTGGTTCTTCATTGGCAACTGGAACTGTTACCGTTGTCTCACTTTGGTAGTTACCTCCTGCCTTTCCGTCACTTATTTCTGGACTATTAAGGACCATTATGAGAATTTTATTCTGTTTGTTGGCAACTTTTTTTTGAGATGTGAGTTAAGCAATTACTCTTTCTGGTACCTTTATCTTATCTCCTCTGTTGTTTATGTTGACAGGTACTTCATTAGTTATTATGTTTGGTTTTTATCTTGTTATGGTGGTATTGGAAATTTGTATTTTGGCACGATGAACTTATTCAGTAAGGCTCTTTGTCTTTCTTTGCATATTTTCTTTAGGTGTAACCGTGACACTGCTGGGTATTTTTCCTCTTTTACCAACTTTATTTCTTACACCATTTTTTGGAGAGGTCCTTGCAGGTATCCTAACGATTTTCGTGTGACAAGCTTCATTGACCGCAAGGTACTCTTAGTGTGTTTTTTTTCCCTTTTTCCGTTTGTTTCTATTTTTTTGCATGAAGATTGTACTGAAAGAGATATTATTGCTCTTCCTCTTTTGGGTGCTGTCGTCTCACAGCCCTAGCCCTTTATTAGGTTATTTTTGTAATCATAGTAAAAGGATCCACTAGCTCTTAGGTACATTATTTTCTTTTTGGATTGTAGCTCTTTGGAGCATTACTGAGCTGGAGGAGCCTTCTAAGGACTCTGTAACCGATTTCTTGGATATTAACGCGTAGGCCCCATCAGTGGGTTTTAACAAAAAAAAAAGTGAATCATAAACTTTATATAGTCCCCAGCTGGACCTCTACACGTTATGCAAGGTCATAATATTGACCTCAAAAAGGAAGTAATGGTCTAAATATAAACCATTCTTAACCTTTGATTTAGGATATACATATCATTCACCCCCTCTCAATCAATGCATAATAGATCCCACTGGGATTCAATTTGACCTCTTCCACTTAGGTCTACATCACAGAGCAACTATCTAATAAATAATCTCAGATAGATCAAACATCCTTGGTGGACTCCCATGATCTCTTCCACATATGTTAACATCATCAAATAACAATTTGGCAAATAAACTCATATAAATAAAAAAACCCTTATAGATCTTCCTCAACCTCTTCATTATATATTATATATTAGTATCATCAAGCAATGCTCTAACAAATAATTTTACATAAATCAAATATCATTGGTAGATTTCTTTTGACTTCTATTATATGGCTCTTTAAAGCATCTTCTTTAACTCCTTAATGGATAGAGTAGAGCCTCATCACCATCTTATTGACCTCATTTATATATGAGGTCATCATGACCTACCAATATCCCTGCTTGGTGATATGATGGTTGATAGTTTTCCACCTGTCAATCATTTAGATCCCAGTCAAACTCCAATCCAGTCCATAATCAATCCCAGTCAACTCTCTAGTCTAGACTCCAACTCCAGCTTTTAACCCTAGACTTCAATACAGCCTTTAATCTGGCCTTCAAAAAAGCTTTAATCTTATCCAATAATCCTAATTCATTCATTTGACATTATTAATTTAAATTTAATCAATCAAACATAAAGTCCAGCTTAAATCTAAAATCATAGGTCAAAATCTAGATAGAGAGTTAATATCTTAAATTCCTTTCTAGGTTATCTTTTGATCACTTCAAAATCTAGTGAAATGACCTCTTGGATCCATAATATATCAATTGCATATTTAATAGGCTTATCTCAATGTTCATCCCTCTAAATTGATCTCAATTTAACACTTCTAACCATATAAATATAACTAATTTCCAAAGGCTATAAAACTTTTAAATATTTATTGTATATGCCACTAGACCTTCCACGTTATATAATTTGACCTTGGATTCTATCCCAAGATCTTTGACCATGTCCAAATCCTTTTTTATGATATGTTGACCAGTAAACTACATTTTTTTGGACCCAACCTGACCCATAGTTGTTCAGGGGTCAAAATGACCAAACTATCCCATTAGGGAAATTTTGGAAAATTTAACATGACACAGCTAATTCAACCCTTCCAACCTCTTTCAATGCATCATAAAATGATTAGGGCTGCATTAGACTCAAACCTTATCTTTGGCTTGACAAAGTCGTCAACAATGGTTTTCCAAATTACCCCTTAAAGGCCCAAATTTCCATTTTGGACTAAATGAATATACCAGTGCATAGGACAATGTTCATTGGTCTCTACTGATCAAATCTAACTTATTAGACCCAAACCTAACCCCTGATTCACCTGGTTGATCAATTCTTCAAAAGTTGAATAGATTAACCATAAACCACATTCTTATTCAATCAAGTATCAAATCAAGCATGAACTTATTCAAAATAGTTTGACCATTCCTATTGGTTATCTAGACCCAATCATCAGTTGACTTGGTCAACATGACCTTTGTTTTATTGAATCCACTCAATAGAAAGTTAATTCATCAAATGCTACTAATTTTAACACACTAAAGCACTCCAAACTGTCAAGATCACTCAATCATATGTTTTGATCACTTCCAAATTTATCATGAGACAGACCCTAGTGGGTTTGACCAAGTCAACTTATAGAAGTTTGTCAAACCTTTATTTCATTTAGTAAAATCACATGATACATTGAACCATATTCCATCAGGCCCTTGATCTCATTACAATCATGTTTTGAGTCAATTTAAACTCACCATGAATCAAACCATGATAAAGTTGACCAAGTTAACCATTTGGGTTTGGTCAAAACCTCATATTTGTGTCAAATCATCTCATGCATTAAATCAACCATTATTTAATTATCAAGTACATTCTAATGCATGATTCAAATGCACCCAAGCTCACCATGGATCAAACCATGGTTGAATTGACTTGGATACAACCCTTTATGCACTTGGCTACCAATTTCAACTCCTCGCATATGTCTTTACATTCCTCCCAACCTACTCAACCAATATGCATACATGTCCATATACATCATCCTGTCCAACCTAAATAATTTTCTAGGACAACAAACTCTATATAGTTTTAAGGATAATCAATTGAGATTAGAACTCTTCTTCATTCCAATCCGTGAAGCTTACAACCTTGGCCAATTTAACCTTCCACTCTTTTTAAGGGATAGTACAAGGATAGTCTTCAAGCTCAACTATGCTTCCTTCGCTCAAGAAGATTAAGTAAACTAAGGTATATTCTAAACCCTAGATATTTACTTTGGTTTTGAAATAGTTCTTTATATGTTGCGTCAAAGGCCTTAAAACTATATCCCCACTCTTCTTCCAATCTTTTCCTACCTTTGTCTATATTTTTGAGCCATTTGACTCATAGTGTTAAGCTTTTGAGTTTGAAAGTGAGTCTAGGGTTTTCAGTTGTCTTGTAGGGAAGATGAAATTTCAACAATCTAAATCTTCTATTTAATATAAACATTCATGATTCGATTATGTGCTTGCTCCATCCGACCACCCAAATCTTTTGAAATGTTAGGTTAAATCGATCACCGTTCATTCTAGATTACACAAAATCAATGGTCCCAATTAAAATCCTATATGGATAAGTAAAATGGCAGATTATATCTCATCCATTTGTTCCAAACTACTAGCAATTTACAGCTCAATCTAATCTAACATGGATAATCTAACAAGGATAAGTAAATAACATATTAGATCTCGACCGTTCAATCCAAATAATGTATAATCAATGAGCTTGATCCGATGCTGACGTGTTTAAGTGAAATACCACGTGTAAGGCTATCGCCATCCACATTGGCTAATCCTCTCCCACTGCATGGAAAGTGTCTACATAGTCAGCACCATTGGCTGACAGTGTATTAAATTTGTTAATTTAAATCCAAAAAAGCCCAAAACTTCTAAAAATTCTAGAAAATCCATTTCTCAACTAATATTGGACCTTTTGGGCTCTATGGATTCATAAAAACAAGTACATTATTTTAAAAATAAAATGATGTTATTTTAATTTTATTTTAATGGTTATTTAGGTTTTTATAATTTTTTTTTTAAATTTTAATTAAATACATATTGAATATTCTGACCCAAATTTTGGTAGAGATATTTTAGGGCCATCCTTGTCCTTGAGTGAATTTTTCACCGCCTTTTGATGCAAGCTCAACCCATTCAGGAATTTTCATGAATCTTGGCCATAGTTAGACCTAGATCTTTTGAAACCAATGATTAATTAAATTCAAATCCTATCAATTGCATTTTAAAGCTTTATGAAACAAATAGAAGTTCCTTTTTAATAAAAAAATGAATTCAAGCCATTATTAATATTGTAGAGTTCATAGTCAATTGCACTCATTCTTACATAATCATAATTTCAAATTAATTATGGTATTATTTGATGATATTCCTCATATCTTCCAGTGATATCAATTCAAATAGATGCATTTTTTTATGTTTGAATTCCTAATTCTATTGGCCTTTATGTGATTCATAGCCTTGGCAATTCATTTTCATTGTTCCATAGAGCATTAAGCATCCATCATAACATGGTGTGGTTAGTTATATACTTGTTAAGGGTTAGAGGCTCCTCTGATTTTGAACTCATGCAACCTAGTGACTTCTAAAGACAAAAATTATGGAAAATTTTGACCAATTTTTTGGTAAATTACAAAAATTAAAATAGTCACCCAATAGGAGCGAATTTCAAAACACATAAACATAGTGACATTACCTATCTTATACCATGAGTTTACTAGTTTTAAAAATCATTAGGCAAGAAATTTATTTAACACAAAATTAATCCCAAAATTAACCTTGAAACTTCAAAACATTCTAAATAATAAAAATAAATCTAAAAAATACAAATAATATATAAAACTCTCTAAAATTAAACCCCTAACCTAGGAAAATGAAAATTGTTTTGAAAGGACTTTCATTTTGTCCTTAATTTTACTTTAAGTGAAAATAAATGTTTAAATAATTTAATTAACTAAAGATAATTAAAAATTTCAAAAAAAAAAAATTCTCAAACACTTAAGAACATTGCCTTAGGTCATTCATGACTTATGGGAGTGATTTCAAGAAGTTTGTAGTTAATTTAGATTATAATCATTAAAACCTTTCTAATTAAATAATTTTAAAATTTAAAATAAATACCAAAATTCTGTAAAAATATAATTAATTCTAAAAAATTCTAAATTGATCGAACTTATTGTCATTTAACTCCATTTGGGGTCTAATATTTTTTAAAATTTCAAACCCCAGAATTTTAGGCAAAGTATACTTTTTTGGTCAAATGATGTTTAAGATTAGGTCAATTTTTGAATTTAATCTAATTTAATTTAATTTTTTACCCCTTAATTCAAAGAATTAAATAATTTAGAAAATTTCAAATTTTATAATTAATTTTAAATTCCAAAAAAAATTAACTTAAAATTTAAAACCAATAACTAATCTATTTAATTAAAAATTATCAATCTAATAAATCTCAACCAATTAAATTTATTAACTTATAATGGTTACTATTGGGTAACTCAGGCTTTTGAGGTTATTAACTTAGTCCTAAGGAAAATGTAATAAACTTCATGGCCCTGATGTAAACAAAGGTATTAATAAATTAACCCCTAAAATAAACTTTTAAATAAACATTAATACTTTAATACTAAAGCTCAAACAAAAATTTCCCTTCAAACTTCCATAAATCAAATCACTAGATAACTTTAACAAGTTACCCAACATATGACATATCCAAATCACACACCCTGATACAGACACCTTAGATGGTTCACTAGAACAACCAACTCTAGTTTTAGTGATAATCAATCGAGATAGTTTTATCATAGGTGTAGTCTACGAAGGAGGCTTGTATCAGCAAGTTAATTGTAAATGAAATCACCTAAAGTTGACAGTCAACAAAATGTTTGCAAGTTTTGGATCAAAGTGATTTTTTCTCATTTATTCCTTAAATTCTACCTCCTGCTTTTCTTCTCCTTTAGGATATGTGTTGCCTTTCCTTAGGATTAGAATCATTAGTTGTGGATAATACCCATCATGGCACAATCCTAGTTCTACCTATTGCTTTTCTTTTCCTTTAGGTTTGGTACTGCATCATTTTAGGATTAGAATAACTAGTGATGGATAACGCCCTTCGTGGCACCATCCTAGTTCTAACTCATTATTTTCTTTTTCTTGAAGTTAGATGTTGCTTATCCTTAGTATTATAATAACTAATTATAAGTAATGCCTTTCATGGCACCATCCAAATTCTACCTCCTTTTTCTTTTCCTATAAGTTAGGTGCTGTCATGAATCACTAGTGGTGGAAAATGTCCTTTATGGTACTATCCTAGTTCAACATCCTAGTTTTCCTTTCATTTAGGTTGGGTGTTGCCTTTTAGTAGTATTGGAATCTCTAGTGGTAGATAATGCCCTTTATGGCACCATCCTAATTCTACCTCCTGTCTTTCTTTTCTTTTAGGTTATGTGCTACCTTTTCTTAGGATTATAATTACTAGTGGTGGAAAACACCCTTTGTTGCACCATCCTAGTTCTACCTCCTTCTTTTCTTTTATTTTTGATTAGGTTCTACCTTTCTTTAGAATTGGAATAACTAGTAGTGGTTAACGCCCATCATAGTTCTACTTCATAATTTTCTTTTCCTTTAGGTTAGGTGTGGCCCTCCTTAGGATTAGAATCACTATTGGTGGATAACTCCCTTTGTGACACCATCATAGTTCTATCTTCTTCTTTTCTTTTCCTTTAGGTTAGGTGATTCCTTTTTAGGATTAGAACCAATAGTGGTGGGTAACACCCTTTGTGGCACTACCCTAGTAAAAATTTAACCCTAGTTCCCTATGGTTAGATCCTTTTTTCGCTTAGGACCAAAAATCAAAGATTTAACATTTTTATTTAGTCAACATTAATATATGTTGTAGAACTTCATTCTACTACACTTATTAGGGGACCATATATTGACCTTATTTTTATATGAGGTCATATGGATCTACCCAGATCCCTTCTTGGTAATATAAAGGTTAACAGTTATGAACCTGTCAATCTTATAGATCCAAGTTAAACTCCGGTCTAGTCCATAATCAGCCCCCAATCCAATCTATAGTCCATACTCTAACTCCAGCCTTTAACTCCAAACTTTAATCCAACCTTCAATCTAGCCTTCAACCAAGCCTTAATTTTATCGAATTAACCTAAATCATTCATTTAAATTTAGTTATTTAAATTCAATCAATCTAACATAAAGTTGAGCTGAAATCCAGATTCTCAGGTCAAAATCTATGGTAAAGGGCCTATATCTTGAAACCCATTCTTAGTGATTTTTTTATCACCTCAAAACCTAGCCAAATGAATCCAATTTCAAAATTTATTAATTACATATTGATTATGACCCTAGGGTCACTTCCCCAAATTGGAGCTCAATCTGAGACTTTTAATCCTAGAAATTGAATTACTTTCCAAAGAATGTAGAACCTTTAAATATTTATAGCATATGGCATTATACCTTCCACCTTATGGAATTTAACCTTAGGATCTTCCCCAAGACCTTTGGACATATCCATAACCTTTTTTATGATTTGTTGACTAGAAAAATGCATTTCGCTAGACCCATTTTGACCCATATTTGAGCAGGGTTCAAAATAACCAAAATGCTTTTTTAGGCAAATTTGGACTTTTCCCAAAAACATAACATGACATTATCAATTCAACCCTTCCAACCACTTCTAATTCATCTTCAATATGATTATAAGTTCATTGGACTAAATTCTAAGCTTTAGTTTCACCTGGTTAATCAAGTTAACTGTGATTGACCAAATGGCCCCTTTAGAGCCCAGATAACCATTTTGGACAAAATGACTACTCCAGAAGAAGAGACGACATTCATTGGTCTCTAATGATCATATAAACTAGTTTTTTGGACCCAAACTCGACCCCTTACTTGACCTAAGTGATTGGATCAACCATAAACCCCATTATCACTTAATCAAATATCAAATCTAGCTTGAAATTAATCAAAATACTTTTACCTTTCCTTTTGGAGATTTAGACCAGATTAAACACCTTGACCTAATCATTAGTTAACTTGGTCAACACATTTATTTGGTCAATCCATTAGAATGGACTAACACCTTTATGCACTTCGCTATACCCATTTCAAGTCCTCATATATTGCGTTACATTTTTCCCAACCTACTCAACTAATATGCATACCCCTCTATATACCTCATCCTTGTCAACATCATTAATTTGACTAGTCAAATAGTCAATCTAATTTTGAAAGAAGCCTTTTACAGTCAACTTTACCTTCAAACCATGCACCTATGATTTCAAACCCTCTTGTAAACCATCTAATTAGCATGTAACGTCTCTCTGAATCCCACCCCACCTAGTTTGGCCTACTTGATTGATCAAACAAGTTAACTGTAAGTTAAAAATCTTCCACTAGTTGAACTCTTTAACATTACCTCCCTATTTGAGTTTGGCCCCATCCAGCTAACCTAAATTACTCTAAAATTTCCCTGAACTCTATCCAAATTAGAACCAACCCCTTATTCGTCCCTAGAATGCTATAGTGGGCCCCACCACTAAACATGATCCCTATCAATTTTTCCTACTTCGAATTATTCTCCTGGTATTTTAACAACTTGGGATACCTGTTGAGTCAAGTAAATTGGTTGTTAAACCTAAGTTAATGTCCCAAGGCTATCAAGAGGGGGGTGAATTGGTAGTTTAAAAATTTTAAGCCCTCTTTTAAAATGAGTTAAACGAAATGAAAATTTTCTTTTAAGTTTTGTAGAAAGCGTTTTCAACCATAAGAGTTTTTAAAGCTAAAAATAAAATGCGGAAAAGTAAAAATAGTAAAGTAAATGACACCAAATTTATATTGGTTTGGTCTAAACGAAACCTACATCCACTCCCCAGAGGCACCCTCTGAGTATTGCACTAATACCAATAGTGACTCTCCGTTTGCACCCACAACAAGGCGGAGAAGCCTTTACAAAACACTCTTTTCACGACCACCCAGTGCGGTAGAGAACCGTCATCCTTTTACACAATCCCCAGTGTTGGCAGAGAATCGTCGTCCTTTCACACTCTCTTAGTGTGGGCAGAGAACCCTTCGGCTGTTCACACTCTCCAAGTGTAGGCGCGAACCCTTCGCTATTCACACATCCAAGTGTAGGCAGCAAACCCTTCGTCTGTTCACACTCTCCAAGTGTACGCAGCGAACCCTTCGTCTGTTCACACTCTCCAAGTGTCGGATAGAATTGGATCTCCTTGACAGATCTTTCACAAGAATCTAGAAGGAAGAAGGAAAGAGTGAAGTAATCTCAATTCACAAGTAGAGATTCTTACCTTTGAACTCCAAGTGAAGCCTTCACGCTCCAGTTGTAGGAATCCTTTGAATGCACTCTCACAACTCTCTCCTTGCTATTTCTCTCAGAGGCAACGAAGATCAAATGACAAAAAGATTGGGTGGCAGTCTAATTTGACTATTTAAAAAAGACAAGAAAAACCGCCCAAAAACTGCAAGTTTTCAATTCTGTACGCAGTGGATCGTCCCGTACGATGCGTGGATCATCCGGACGATTTTACTTAAAAGCCTTGAAACGAACCTGTTTCATATGTGTAGACAATATTTTTGTACAAGCTGATCATCCCGTACAAACTAAGTTCTCCGGAACGAACGGTTATTACAAGGTCGGTTTCAGAAACTACAGAAAAACCGTCCTAAGTCGGTTGTAATCGTCTAACGAAAATTGGTCGGTCTGGACGAAATTTTTTTTACAGAGAAAGATCGTCCTGGATAATTTTAATTTTGTGGACGAAAATTTTACAGAGACAAGATCGTCTCTGGACGATATTTAATTTCTCTGGAGAAAATTTTACAGAGAGCAAATCGTCTTGTACGATAATTTAATTTTGTCTGGACGAAAATTTTACAGAGGATAAATCATCGCCGGACGATTATTAATTTCGTCTGGACAAATAGGACTTAGAAAAAATTTCAAGCCAGTTCCTATTCGTTCCATGTGCTCAATAGAGATACTGTCTTGATCGTCCTGTACGAACTAATATTGTCCCGTACGATAGTATAAATTTTATATGATCTCCTTATGTGTGTGTGTATGTTTTTTATTCACTCAATTAATCACTCCCTTTCAATTTAATTTTAAAGAAAAATACAAGCTTCAAATTTCACAAAGTATCTCATGCTGAATTTATTTGAAGTTCGTAGTCTGGAGTTCGATTTCCTGAAATGTTAGTAACACAAGAGCAAATACAAATCTTCTAAAATTGTTAGGAGATAACTACACATTTGAAAAATAATGTTTGGAATCATCAAAACTATACAAGTTGC
Organism: Dendrobium catenatum; assembly: GCF_001605985.2. Classification (NCBI taxonomy): domain Eukaryota; kingdom Viridiplantae; phylum Streptophyta; class Magnoliopsida; order Asparagales; family Orchidaceae; genus Dendrobium; species Dendrobium catenatum. Next base: position 3,700,166 of record NW_021319483.1, on the reverse strand, counting down.
AAAATGTAAAGCATGCAAATAGAAACTATCTTAACAATCTCCCTTTTTGATGAATGATAAAACAATTATGTTTGTATGATTTCAATTTAAAACAAATCTCCTAAACTCCCCTGAATTAATGAATACATGAAAATAAGGAGGCATTTTGAACAAAGAACAAAATTTTTATTTTTCAAAAAAAATTAAACAAAAAAAAAACAAAGAAAGACCAAGACAAAAAAAGATCAAGACAAGACCACAAGCCAAAAGACACAAAATCAAATACAAGCATAACACAAGATAAGCATACAACACAATAAAATTCTCCCCCTTTTTGACAACACAAAAAGTGAAGAAGAATAGACAAGAAATGTAAGTAATTATATGAAATTCATTTGAAAATTTATCTAAAATAGTGATTGGCATAATAGGTATGCAATCTAAACTAATAACATTAGGTAAATCATAGAAATTCATAGAATTTAAGAAGTGAATATAACATTGTAAGTAAGAAGAATTTATCAAAAACATGATTCAATTTAGAATTTGAATAATAGAAATCCATTACAAGAGAGATGAATAAAAATTTATATTTCAAAGTTCAATAGAATATAAATGAATATAAGATAAATTTGATTTAAGAGATATTGAAAGAATTTGGAAAGAAGAGAATTACCACATGTGGCGCTTTGCGCATCTTTTCAAATTTTGCACATTTTGTGCATCTTTTTACATTGGGCTTATTTTGTGCCTTTTCCTCATTTCGAACCTTTGCACATTCTTTTGATTTTTGTACTATTTGTACATTTTCAAGAGTAATTGAAACCAATTCTTTCCAAGATCAATAATCTAAATTTTAAATTTTTTAAGTTGCATAAATATCACTTGAAAAAGAATACAAAATAGAAAAACATCTAATTGCAATAATAATATTAGCTTTTATGTAGTCTAAATGAATAGACATGAGATTAAAAATCTAATTATGACAAGATCATAAACAATTTTAAATTTAAAAGAACTAGATTTTCTAATGAAAATTAATCTACAATTACAATCTAATTTAAGCACATATTAGATAAAAAAAAGACTAATGAAATTCATAAAAATTAAGTCACATTTCTAAACAAAACCAAATTTAAAATCAACTACAAACAATTATTGATATTGATGAAAAAAGATTACAAGATCATTTCATAATATCAATACTAAAATACTAAAGATAATACACTGAATTTTAAAATTTAACACAAACAAACACAACTAAAACAACACTAGACCAACATTGAAAATTTTTAATTATAGGGAAAAATCAAACAATAAAAATCAGAATTACAGAAAACAATTGACAAATTCCACAGACTCTAAATAAAATCACTCCAAAAACGGAACCAAAAATCACAAAAAAAAAAAACTACGATAACATTAATATCAAATGTTGCCAAAAACATTTTAATTTGAAGGCATTCAAACAATTACCCAAGCCTTGTTCTTAATGTACTGAAGGTATCAAAGGCTAAAGAGTTTGTAAAAATGGTCTGCAAGTTTGCATTTTCAGTTGAACATGTGTAAGTTTAATTTCTCTCCTTGATACATGACTTCCCTTATGAAATGATGGTCTTATGTCAAGTGTAGTTTGGTTATAGAATGTTGAATTAGGATTTTTGTGAAATGCAAATAACACTAGTATTGTCATAATAAATTGGAATAGTGCCTAT
>NW_021319483.1:3595303-3696001 GCF_001605985.2 Dendrobium catenatum | reverse complement strand
ACCCCTTGCTCATAAGAATGAGTTAACCAAGAAGATTTCAATAGAGTAAAATGTTAAGATCTTTAGACTCTGTAATTACAATAATTTTAGCATCATAAGCAGTAGGTAAAACATCGAAGAATCTTATTAACCATTTCAGCATTAGTTAATTCCCTACCAAGTTGCATGCCAAAGAATGACAATTTGTTGTGTTACATGTCAGAAATAGATTCATTAGGTTTCATGCCAAATAATTCATATCATGTAATAAGATATTAAGTTTTGATTGCTTGACCTCATTTATCCCTTCATAGTTATACAAAGTCTATCATATGTCCTTTCCGCTTTTGAATATTAACCCGCATGTAGTCTTCAGATTTAAAGCACAAAAGAAACTATTTAGACATTTGGCATTTAATTTTGCTAAGTCACTTCTTCTATAGTCCAATCTACAAAAGTGTTTTCTACCCTAAACTCATCAACTAATCTAGTTTTTGTGTCTATCTGGACTAGCATCCTACATACGATAATCAAGTGACTGTAAAAAGTAGACATGAGTATTTTTCAAAAAATATATATATATCAAATGTGAGGTCTAGTGATAGAGTAACCCTCAGGTGTGTTTCAGTTTCCGAATGTAGCATCTACGATAATCAAAAAGTAGTTCAAACTTATGATTTTGAAAGCTCTGATACCACTTTTGTTAGTTTTATAGTTGTTTAAACCTAAGTTAATGCCCAAGGCTACCAAGAGGGTGTTTTTGAATTTAGTTTTAAAAATATTTCTTTTAAATATATTATCGAAATGAATATTTAAGTTTTGTTAGTTTTGTTACGCTACAGAGTTAAAGCTAAAAATAAAATGGAAAAGTAGTAAAGTAAATACCCCAGATTTATAGTGGTTCGGTCTAACCAAACCTACATCCACTCCCAGAGGCACCTCTGAGTATTGCACTATACCAATAGTGACTCTCCTTTTGCACCCACAACAAGGCGAGAAGCTTATTACATAACTTTACTGTTCTTTTACACAATCCCCTTTTCAACCCCGTGTGGTAGAAACCGTCGGGTTCACACTCTCCAAGTGTTGGCAGCGAACCCTTCGGCTTTATTCAACTCAAGTGTAGAAACCTTTTTTACTTCGTTTACGAACCCTTCGTCTGTTCACACTCTCCAAGTTCGACAGGTGAGAACCGTGATCTCCTTGACAGGATCTTGTACAGAATCTAGAAGGAAGAAGGAAAAGAGTGAAGTAATCTCAATTCAACTAAGTAGAGATTCTTACCTTTGAACTCCAAGTGAAGCCTTCACGCTCCAGTTGGTAGATCCCACTTTGAATGCACTCTCACACTCTCTCCTTGGCTATCTCTCAAGAGGCACGAAGATCAAATGACAAAAAGATTGGGTGGCAGTCTAATTTGACTATTTTAAAAACAAAGAAAAACGTCCAAAAAACTGCAAGTTTTCAATTCTGTACGCAGTGGATCGTCCCGTACGATCGTGGATCGTCCGGACATTTACTTAAAAGCCTTGAAACGAACCTGTTTCATATGTGTACGAAATATTTTGTACAAGCGATCATCCCGTAGAAAAAGTTCTCCGGTACGAACGGTTATTACAAGGTCGGTTCAGAAACAGTAGAAAAACGTCCTAAGTCGTTGATCGTCTGGAGAAAATTGGTTTGTCGGACAAATTTTACAGAGAAAGATCGTCCTTGGATTTTTAATTTTGTCTGGACAAAAATTTTACAGAGACCAAATATCATGTATCGATAATTTAATTCTCTGACGAAAATTTTACAGAGACAGATCGTCCTGAGACGATATTTAATTTGTCTGGACAAAATTTACAGAAGCAAATCGATGTACGATAATTTAATTTGTCTGGACGAAAATTTAAGAGGATAATCGTCCGGACGATTATTAATTTCTCTGGACGAATAGGACTTAGAAAAAATTTTCAAGCCAGTTCCTATTCGTTCCATGTGCTCAATAGGAGATAACTGTCTGATCGTCCTGTACGAACTTATATCGTCCCGTACGATTAGTATAAATTTTATTGATCTCCTTATGGTGTGTGATATTTTTATTCACTCAATTAAATCACTCCCTTTCAATTTATTTTAAAGAAAAATACAAGCTTCAAATTTCACAAAGTATCTCATGCTGAATTTTATTTGAAGTCTTCGTAGTCTGGAGTTTGATTTTCCTGAAATGTTAGTACACACAAGAGCAAATACAAATCTTCTAAAATTGTTAGGAGATAACTACACATTTGAACAATAATGTTTGGAATCATCAAAACTATACAAGTTGCAAAAATGTAAAGCATGCAAATAGCAACTATCTTAACAATACCTATCATGAATCCCTAGACTTCTCCTTATTGATTATAGCCTTCTACAACTGCTTAGGGTGGCTCAATTGGCCTAAAGCCTAAGAAGCCTCAAATCAAACAATGCTCTTATCCTAGCATTTCCCGTAGCAATTAACTTTTCATTTTGAATAATAGAGCTTCTTCCTCTTTCTCCAATTGATTTTCCACATTTTGGAGCTACTAGTGACAAGCTAGATAAAGGATCAAACTCTTCTACATTATAAGGCATGAAGCTTACAAATATGGTCATTCTAACATAATTTTAAAAATAAAATGAAGTTATTTTAATTTTTTTTCTGATGGTTATTTAGGTTTTATTAAAAAATTATTTTAATTTTAATTAAATATATATTTACCCAAATTTTGGCAGAGATATTTTAGGGCCTACCCTTGCCCTTCTATGAAATTTTCATTGCCTTTTGATGCAAGCTCAACCCATTCAAGAATCTTTTTGAATCTTGGCCATAGTTAGAAATAGATATTTGGAAACCAATGATTAATTCAATTCAAATAGTATCAATTGCATTTTAAAGCTCTATGGAACTAGTAGAAATTACTTTTTAATAAAAAAATGAATTCCAGCCATGATCTAGTACTATTTGAGTGGAAATTTGGGTTAATGTTATAGAGTTCATCTTAAATGCACTCAGTCTTACATAATTATAATTACAAAATAATTAAGATATCATTTGATGATATTCCTCATATCCTCCAATGATCTCAACTTGAATAGATGCATTTTTTTAAGTTTGAATTCCTAAGTGTCTATAGGCCCTTATGTGATTCAAGGTCTTGGTAATTCATTTTCATTGTTCTATAGAGCGTTAAGCATCCATCATTACATGGTGTGGTTGGTTATATACTTTCCAAGGGTTAGAGACACCTCTGATTATGAACCCATGCAAGCTAGTGACATCTAAAGACAAGAATTATGGATAATTTTGACAAATATTTGTAGTAAATTATAAAAATTAAAATAGTCACCCAATAGAGGTGAATTTTAAAAGACATAAACATAGTGACATTATTTATTCTATGCCATGAGTTAATTAGTTTTAAAAGTCATTAGGTGAGAAATTTAATTAACACAAAATTAATACCAAAATTGACCTTGAAACTTGAAAACATTCAAATAAATTAAAAATAAAACTAAAAAATACAAATAATATATCAAACTCTCCAAAATTAAACCTTTAACCTTGGAAAATGAAAATTCCCTTGACAAGTCATTCATTTTGACCTCAATTTAATCTTTAGTGAAAATCAATATTTAAATAATTTATTTAATTAAAAATAAATAAAATTTTCAAAAAAAAATTTCTCAAACACTTGAGAACACTGCATTAGGTCTTTCATAACTTATAGGACTGATTTAAAGAAGTTTGGAGTCACTTTTGAATATAATCATTAAAACATTTTTAGTTAAATAATTTAAAAATTAAAATAAATACCAAAATTTATAAAAAAATATAATTAATTCTAAAAAAATTCCAAATTGACTTAACATAAAATCATTTAACTCCATTTGGGGTCAAATATTTTTGAAAATTTTTAAAAACCCCAAAATTTTTGGCAAAGTCATCTTTTTGGTCAAGTGAAGATTAAAATTAGGTCAATTTTTAAATTTAATCTAATTTAAAAAGTAAATTTTTGACCCCTGAATTCAAAGAATGAAATAATTCAAAAAATTTCAAAAATTTATAATTAATTTTAAATTCCAAAAAACATTAACTTAAAAATTAAAACCAACAACTAATACATTTAATTAAAAAATATAATTCTATTAAATCTCAACCAATTAAATCTATTAACTTATAATGGTTACTATTGGGTAACTCTGACCTATGAGGTTATTAGATTAGCCCTAAGAAAAATTAAATAAACTTCATGCCCTTGATGTAAAGAAAGGTATTAATCAATTAACCCTTAAAATAAACTTTAAAATAAACAATAATAGTTTAATACTAAAACTCAAACCAAAATTTCCCTTTGAACTTCCACAAATCAAATCACTATATAACTTTAACAAGTTACCCATCACAACACATATCCAAGCCCCACACCCTGATACAGACACCTTATATGGTTTCCTAAGATAACCAACTCTAGTTTTAGGGATAATCAATCAAGATAGTTTTATCATAGATATAGTTTACGAAGTAGGCATGTATTAGCCAATTGATTATGAAGGAAATCACCTAATGTTGCCAGTCAACAAAATGTTTGCAAGTTTTGGATCAAAATGAATTGTTCTTGTTTATTCCTTAAATTCTACCTCCTTCTTTTCTTCCCCTTTAGGATATGTGTTGCCTTTCCTTAGGATTAGAATCATTATTGGTGGATAATACCCTTCATGGAACCATCATAACTCTACCTCTTACTTTTCTTTTCCTTTTGGTTAGGTACTGCATTATTTAAGGATTAGAATAACTAGTAGTGGATAACGCCCTTCATGGCACCATCCTAGTTCTACCCCATGCTTTTATTTTTCTTTAAGTTAGATGATGCATGTCCTTAGGATTAAAATCACTAATATATAGTGGGTAATGCCTTTTGTGGCCCCATCTTAGTTCTACCTCCTACTTTATATTTTTCTTTAAGTTAGGTGTTATCATGATTTGACTCACTAGTGGTGGATAACATCCTTTATGGTACCATCCTAGTTCAAACTCCTAACTTTCTTTCATTTAGGTTAGTTGTTTCCTTTTAATAGGATTAGAATCACTAGTAGCGGATAATGACCTTTGTGGCACCATCCTAATTCTACCTCCTACTTTTCTTTTCTTTTAAGTTAGGTGCTACATTTCCTTAGGATTATAAGCACTAAGGGTAGAAAATGCCCTTCGTGTCACCATCCTACTTCTACTTTATGCTTTTCTTTACCTTTAGGTTAAGTGTTTCTTTTCCTTATGATTAGAATCATTAGTGATAGATAACACCCTTTGTTGCACTAACCTAGTTCATCCCCTTCTTTTCTTTTACTTTTGATTATGTGCTACCCTTCTTTAGAGTTAGAATAACAAGTGGTTGATAACACCTCTCATGGCACCATCCTAGTTCTACATCCTAATTTCTTTTCCTTTAGGTTAGGTGTGGCCTTTCTTATTATTAGAATCACTATTGGTGGATAACACCCTTTGTGACATCATCCTAGTTCTACCTTCTTCTTTTCTTTTCCTTTAGGTTAGGTGATGCCTATCCTTAGGATTAAAATCATTAGTGGTGGATAACACCCTTTGTGGCACAGCAAAGATTTAACCTTTTTATTTGGTCAACATTAATGTGTAGTAGAACTTCATTTTACTACACTTATTGGTGACCATGTCTTGACCTTATTTATATATGATTTCATCTAGACCTACCCAAACCCCTACTTGGAGATATAATATTTGACATTTATCCACCTGACAATCATGTACATCCAGTTAAATTCTAGTCAAGTCCATAATCAATCCTAGCTCCAATCTATAGTATATACTCCAACTCCAACCTTTAACTCCAAATTTCAATCCAACCTTCAATATGTCCTTTAACCAAGCTTTAATCTCATATAATTAGCCTAAATCATTCATTTTAATTTAATTATTTAAATTGAATCAATCAAACATAAAGTCTAGCTCAAATCCTGAATCCTAGGTCAAAATCAAAGGTAGAGGGCATATATCTTGAAACCCTTTCTTAGTGATTTTTTTATCACCTCAAAACCTAGTTAAATGAACCTCGCATCATAATATATTAACTAAATATTGATTATATATGTCCCTAGGGTCAATTCCTTAAATTGGAGCTCAATCTAAGACTTTTAATCCAACAAAATGATTTACTTTCCAAAAGATGAAAAACCTTCAAATATTTACGGCCTATGCCACTATACCTTCCACCTTATAGAATTTGACCATGGTATATTCCCCAAGACCTTTCACCAGATCTATAGCCTTATTTATTATATGTTAACAAGAAAATTGCATTTTGCTGGACCCATACTAACCCATAATTGAGCAGGGGTAAAAATAACCAAATTGCCCTTTTAGGTAAATATGGACTTTTCCCAAAAACTCAACATGGCATACTCAATTCAACCCTTTCAAAAACTTCTAATTAATCTTAAAAATGATTATAAGTGCATTGGATGCAAACCTAAACTTTGGTTTGATCAACCAAGTCAACTAAGGTTGACGAATGGCCCTTTAGGGCCCAAATAGCCATTTTGGACAAAATGACTATTACATAAGAATAAACCACCTTCATTGGTCTCTAATGATAATGTCAAACTTTTGGATCCAAACACAACCCCTTGTTTGACCTGGTTGACAAGATCAACCATAAACCCCAGTCTCACTATATCAAAAATCAAATATAGCTTGAATTTATTCAAAATACTTTGACCTTTCTTCTTGGAGATCTAGACCTGATTGAAACTTTGACCAAATCATCAGTTGACTTGCTCAATATGACCTATGTTTGGTTGAATCCAGTCAACTGAAAGAAAACTCATTATATGATATAAATTTCAATACACTCAAGCACTTCAAACCTATAGGATCAGTTAATCATATGTTTTAAACACCTCCAAATTTATCATGAGCTAAACCCTAGTGGGTTTGACCAAGTTAGATGTTGGTCAAAACTTCATTCCATTTAGTCCAATACCATGATATATTGAGCCAAATCCCATCATGCCCTTGATCTGATCTTGTTTCATGTTTTGAGTGAATTTAAACTTACCATGAATAAAACCATGATAAAGTTTACCAAGTAAACCTTTTGGGTATTTTGAAAACATCATGTTTGGATCAAATCATCTCATGCATTAAGTTAACCCTTATCAAATTCTTAAGTACATCTATTTCATGATTCAAATGCATCCAAGCTCACTATGGGTCAAACTATAGTTGAATTTATTTGTTCAAATCATTAGAATGGTCAAACATCTTTATGCACTTGGCTACCTATTTCAACTCCTCATATTTGGTTTGACATTCTTCCCAATCTACTCGACTAAAATGCATACCCATCTATATACCTCATCCTAGTCAACCTCAATATTTTGAGTTGTTAGATAATCAATCTAATTTTGAAAGATGCCTTCCATAGTCAACTCTATCTTCAAACCATGCACCAATGATTTCAAGCCCTCTTGTAAAGCATCCCATTTCCTATAACATCTATTTGAATCCCACCTCACCTCATTTGGCCTACCTAATTGGTCAAACAAGTCAACTTAAAGTTAAAAATCTTCCACTAGTCTAACTCCTTGACCTCATCTCCCTATTTGAGCTTGGCCCCATCCATCCAACATAAATAACTCTAAAATATCCCCGAACTCCAACCAAATTAGAACCAACCCCTGGTTCATCCCTAGCCATGCTATGTGGTCATCTTCACTCAAAAATGACCCCCTATCAATTTTTCCTACTCCAACCTATGCTCCTGTTGTTTTAATGACTTGGGACAACTGTCATGAATCCAGGGACTTCTCTTTGTTGATTATACCCATCTATAATTGCTTAGGGTGGCTCAATTGGCCTAAATCATAAGAAGCCTCAAATCAAACAATGCTTCTATCACAGGGTTTTCCCAGAGGAATTAACTTTTTATTTTGAATAAGATAGCTTCTTTCTCATTCTCCTAATGATTTTCCACATTTTGGAGCTACTATCAGCAAGCTAGATGAAGGACCAAACTCTTTTTCATTCTAAGGTGTGAAGATTACAACCTTGCCCATTCTAATATTATTTTAAAAATAAAATGATGTTATTTTTTTTATTTTGATTGTTATTTATAATTTATAAAAAGCTTATTTTAATTTTAATTAAATATTTTGACCAAATTTTTGCAGGTATATTTTAGGGCCTACCCTTGACCTTCCATGAATTTTTCACTGCCTTTTGATGCAAGCTCACACCATTCATGAATTTTTATGAATCTTAGCCATAGTTAGACCTAAAACTTTGGAAACCAAATATTAGTTCAATTCAAATCATATCAATTGCATTTTAAAGCTCTATGGAACCATTAGAAGTTCCTCTTTAATAAAAAAGTGAATTCAAGCCATGATCTAGTACTATTTGAGGGAAATTTATGATTAATGTTGTGGTGTTCATAGTCAATTGCACTTAGTCTTACATAATCATAATTCCTAATTAATTAAGGTATTATTTGATGATATTCCTCAAATCCTCCAATGATATCAACTTGAATAGATGCATTTTTTTTAGATATGAATTCCTAAGTTTATAGGTCATTATGTGATTCATGGTCTTAGCAATTCATTTTCATTGTTCCATGGAGAATTAAACATCCATCATTACATGGTGTGGTTAGTTATTTACTTGCTAATGGTTATAGACAGCTCTGATTATGAACCCATGCAACCTAGCGACAACTAAAGACAAAAATTATGAACAATTTTGACAAATTTTTTTGGTAAATTATAAAAATTAAAATTTTCAACAAATAGGGGTGAATTTCAAAACACATAAGCATAGTGGCATTACTTATCTTATGCCATGAGTTTACTAGTTTTAAAAAATCATTACGTGAGAAATTTATTTAACACAAAATTAATCCCAAAATTAACCTTAAAACATCAAAGTATTTTAATAAATAAAAAATAAATCTAAAAAATACAATTAATATGTCAAACTCTCCAAAATTAAACCCATAACCTAGGAAAATGAAAATCCTATTAAGTAGACTTTCATTTTGACATTAATTTAATTTTTGTAAAAATTAATATTTAAATAATTTAATTAATTAAAGATAATTAAAATTTTCAAAAAAAATAAATTCTTAGACACTTGTGAACACTACCTTAGGTCATTCATGGCTTATGGGAGTGATTTGAAGAAGTTTGGAGTCAATTTGGATTGTAATCATTAAAACTTTTTAATTAAACAATTTAAGAATTAAAATAAATACCCAAATTTTGAAAAAAATATAATTATTTCTAAAAAATTACAAATTGATCGAACATAAAGTCATTTAACTCCATTTAGGGTTTAATATTTATAAAAACTTTCAAACTCCAAAAATTTAGGCAAAGTCAACTTTTTGGTCAACTGAAGTTTAAAATTATGTTAATTTTTTAATATAATCTAATTTAAAAAATTAATTTTTAACCCCATAATTCAAAGAATTAAATAATTCAAAAAATTTCAAAATTATATATTTAATTTTAAATTTCAGGAAATATTAACTTAAAAATTAAATCTAACAACTAATCCATTTAATTAAAATTTATCAATCTATTAAATCTCAACCAATTAAATCTATTAACTTATGATGGTTACTATTGGATAACTCTTGCCTGTGAGGTTATTAGCTTAGCCCTAGGAAATTTGAAGTAATCTTCATGGCCATAATATAAATAATGGTATTAATCAATTAAACCTTAAAATAAACATTAATACCTTAATACTAAAACTCAAACAAAATTTTTCCTTCAAACTTCCACAAATCAAATCACTAGATAACTTTAACAAGTTACATGACATATGACATATCCAAGCCACACACCCTGATATTGACACCATAGATGGTTTGCTTGGACAACCAACTCTAATTTTAGGGATAACCAATCGAGATAGTTTTATCATAGATATATTCTACAAAGGAGACATGTATTAGCTAGTTGATTATAAAGAAAATCACCTAATATTGTCAGTCAACAAAATGTTTGCAAGTTTTGGATCAAAGTAAATTGTTCTCATTTTTCCATAAATTCTACCTCCTACTTTTCTTCTCCTTTAGGATAAGTGTTTCCTTTCCTTAAGATTAGAATCATTAGTGGTGGATAATACCCTTCATGGAACCATCCTAGTTTTACCTCTTGCTTTTCTTTTCCTTTAGGTTAGGTACTACATTTTTTTAGGATTAGAATAACTAGTGGTGGATAATGCCCTTTGTGGAACCATCCTAGTTCTACCTCATGCTTTTTTTTTTCTTTAAGTTAGATTCTGTCTGTCCTTAGGATTATAATCACTAATAGTGGGTAATGCCTTTCGTGGCAACATCCTAATTCTACCTCCTACCTTTTCTTTTCCTTTAAGTTAGGTACTGTCATTCCTTATGATATGAATCACTAGTGGTGGATAACATCCTTTATGGCACAATCCTAGTTCAACCTCCTAGTTTTGTTTTCATTTAGGTTAGGTGTTTCTTTTTAATAAGATTAGAATCACTAGTGGTGGATAACATTCTTTATGGCCCCATCCTAGTTCTACCTCCTAATTTTCTTTTCCTTTAGGTTAGTTGTTACCTTTCCTTAGGATTATTATCACTAGTGGTGGATAACGCCCATTGTGGAACCATCCAACTTCTACTTTATGCTTTTATTTTCCTTTAGATTATGTGTTTCATTTCCTTATGATTAGATTCACTATTAGTAGATAACACCCTTGTTTGTAACATCCTAGTTCTACCTCCTGCTTTTCTTTTGTGGACCTCTGAAAGGACACTGCCACAGCTACCAAGTACAGAGGGGTATATGACCATACCACCCTGAGGACTTGAAATGATCGCAGGCCTCCACGGTCTTCATAAGCGAGCCAATGAAAGGGTAGATTAAATCGCACATATGACTTACCATTGAGGATAAGGACTCTCGCTAGCACACCCCGATGGATAGTAATATATACAACATGATTAAAAGAAGGGTTTCCCTCACCTGATATATTAGCTTGAGTGGGGTTTATTTGATGGTGGAGTTTCATTTCCCATGGGCGTAATCCCCGTGGTTAATTACATCTTAAGCATGGGGATTCCCATAAATGGGATTGCCACACAAAGGGAGACTAAGAAATCTTAATAAAAGGGAAAGAAAGGGCTTAACTCAGCTTAGTTAACATGCATGGTTCATTTCAATATCTAAAGGGACTAAGATATTTGAGGAGAGAGATAAAATCATTTGCTGAGAGCACAAAGAGAGAAAAGATGGAAGTGGCATCATCCATGTGATGCAAATAGGCAGATTTATAGTCCCCAAAGAAAAGGAACTTACCTATCAATGAGGTGTACTATGAGACCCGAATGTAGTATCCTTAAACCTTAAATCTAAGGTGGGTTTAGTGTTCTACCAAATAATAACACTAGTGTCCTAGCTAATGCACTTGGGCTTATACCCTGCCTGAAAAGGGATGCCAACTAACCACCTAAGCATGTAAAATCTATGCAGTCTAGTCTTTATGAAAGATAGGTAGGTAGTTTAGTGTTTTAGAAGTAGGGCTGATGTCTAGAGATATTTCTAATTGCCTTTGAATTTATGTAGGGTGAATGCTCCTAGAGTAAATGCAATTAAAGTTTTAGTTTAATTAGTTTTTAATGCAATGCATACTGCTTAAAAGGCCTAAATCATGTATACTTAAGCTTTTAAAAATATGCTTATAAAAATAGTTTAGGTCATGCTTATAAAAATAGTTTTGGCTATTTCTCAGGTCATTAAGTTTTTACGTTATTTAAATCTTAAAATTTTTAATATTAATTACAAGTAGAAAATATTTTTTTATCCTAGAGAGCCTAGTGCAAATCAGACCAAGCACATACAAGAAAGAAACCTAGAAAAAGCAGGCAAGTTCTATGGCGCACACAAAATAAATATATCAATATAAACCCACAAAAAAGTAGTAAAATCTAAAGTCTACGGTAAGTGTTGTGTAAGTAAAACCAAGGGTCCGTAGAAAAGTAATGGTGGTTAGGCCCCACCGATAACAACTTAGATTCTAATCCTATTGAACGATGCAAGTCTTAAAAGTCAGGCATTTAGTCTTAAAGTCTCCATCTTCAAATGGATTATTCAACTGCAGATCGTCTCCATTTAGATCATCTTCTTCAGGCTACATATGGTTTGTCCTCCAAGAGGGCACCAAAATGACTAAGAAATTCCCCAAGAGGGGGCCTTTCTTTTTCTTTTTGGGTACCTAGTGTTTGGAATGCCTCATTTTTTAATATGTACAACCTAGTGCATCTAAAGACAAAAGTTATGGACAATTTTGACAAATTTGTTTTATTATAAAAATTAAAATAGTCACACAATAGTGGTGAATTTCAAAATGCATAAACATAGTGACATTACCTATCTTATTCCAAAAGTTTACTAGTTTTAAAAATCATTTGGTGAGAAATTTGATAACTGAAAATTAATCCAATAATTAATGATGGACTCCAAAAAATTACAATAAAATCAAATTAAATAAAAAAATATAAATAATGTATCAAACTCTTTAGAATTGATCCTTTAACCTAGGAAAATTAAAAGCCGCTTGACTAGAATTTAATTTTGTGCTTAATTTAATTTTTAGTAAAATTTAATATTTAATAAATTTTATTAATTAAAATTAATTATAATTTTTAAAAATTTCTTAAACACTTGAGAACACTCCCTTAGGTTATTCATATCCTTTGGAAGTGATTTCAAGAAGTTTGGAATCAATTTTTATTAAAATTATTTAAACCTTTCTAATTAAACTATTAAAAAAATTAAATAAATACCTAAATTTGAAAATTTATAATTAATTTAAAAAAATTCCAAATTGACCATACTCAAAGTAATTTGACTCCAATTGGGACCTAATATTTTCTAAAAATGTCAAACTTTCAAAATTAAGTGAAATTCAAAAACATTAACTTTTCATCAACTATAGTTCCAAATTAGGTCAAAACTTTATAAATTCATAACTTAATATAGAAAAATTCAAATCTAGTAATCTTATTGGCTAATTTCTCATAGTAGGGCCTAATATTTAATAAAAAAGTAAAAATTCAAAATTTAATTTAATTTAAAAGATTAGTTTTCGACCCCTTAATTTAATGAATTAAATTATTCAAAAACTTCTAGAAATTCAGTAATTAATTTGACATTCCATAAAAACATAACTTAAACATTAAAACTAGAAACTAATCCATTTATTTAAAAATTATAAACCCCTTGAATCTTAACTAATTAAATCTATTAACTTATACTAGTTATTACTATGAAACTTGGGCCTATGTGATAATTAACTTAGCCCTAAGGAAGCTTAGATAAACTTCACATCCCTGGTGTAAATAAAGATAGAAATAAATTAACCCTTAAATTAAACTTAAAAATAAATATTAAGGCATTAATACTAAAACTGAAACCAAAATTCTCCTTCGATGTTCAACAAATCAAAACATTATATAAATTAAACAAGTTACCCGACATAGGACATATCTAAGCCACATAGCCTAATACACACACTTTAAAAGATTTGCCAAGATAGCAAACTCTAGTTTTAAGCTAAGCTAGTGTTTACTTTCCTAGTTTTAATATGTTGTGGTTTTTCATGTTTTTCTATGTATGGTGTTTATAAAATTGATTGTTTAATGTGAGTGTTTATTTACTCATGTAATATGTGAATTGATGTGATGGGTGTTAGATTATTGCTGGGATAGGAATGATCTTGACACTAACAAAATTTTCTCTAGGTGTCCATGCTCATATAGGGCTAAGTCAAGGGGGAAAAACAAAGATTTAATAGGTGCTAAATTGCTAAGTCCCCCTTGAAATCAAAAGATCATGGCAAAGTGTGGCTATGATTTAATTTAATGCAAATATATTTAGCTTATAGGGATTTTTTTTATTGTAAATGTTTAAATTTTTTTGATGTAATGTAATTTGATTGAGATCTAAATATTAAAGTCGACTTTTAGATGGGATGCATGCACTTAACTTGGAATTCATAGATAGGGAACATCCCATAGGGAAGTGTTCCTTTCCATTTGACGATCCATATTATGATGGCTTTAATATCCAAAAAGAAAAGAAAAAACCCCTTCGGGGAGGAGTATCTTTTTATTTGGATATCTTGACCCAAAAATCCAAGGAGCTTGTAGAAGGACAAAGAAATGAAGATAAAGATTTATCCCACTGAAAGTCACTTGTATAAGTCTTAGAATTATAATACAGGTTAGTGAAAGTAGCACCCGACCACTTTTAATTTTTTGCAAACTTTGTACTATAATTAACTGACACTTTATATTTATCATAGTAATTTTATTAATTCAAAGGTCAATCAACATGCATTGCATTAGATACAAATTAAAAATATATAAAAAAATTCTAATTATATTTTTATTTTCAAGCATCAATCATCCTACATAAGTCATGATGTCAATTATGTTATACTCTTGATGTCGGCCCTATTTCTCAAAAACCTTAATTAACAACATCCCTACCAATCTTTCATAAAAGATTGGACACTTGGATTTAAAGCGCCTAGGTGGTAAGATGGCTCTACAATCCACATTGGGTAAGTCCATATTTTTATTGCATTAGATATGTTTGGATTATAATTTTTTAGTTCCTAATTTCAATGTTGGATCTGGGGAAGATTCAAGATCACCAAATATGAATATAATACTAACTTTCTACTAAAATGACCAACTAAAATTAAAATCTTTTTAAATTAAAATTTAAAGCCACACATTGGATAAATTGGTTTTTTGAAGTATTTTAGAATCCTAAAACACCTCCTGCCTTTATCCTTTGACCTCCAATAATAGGATCTCAAGCTTTATCCAATCCCTATTGAAACTCCAAACTCATCCCCTTCGATATCAATCCTTGAAAGATCTCAAAAATAAAATTTCTATCATTATTTTAATTAAGATTATTCATAGTAAATCTAATTTTCCAATGATGTGATTAATTACAAGGGTTATGCTCATAAGAGATTTAGAACCCAAATCAAATTTTCAAAATTCAAATTGACTCTCTTTGGGAAAGTCCATATCAAAATAAATGATCATTAACGTTATATTCAAAAAATCGATAATACATGATTTCTTATTTACTCATAAAGATATATTATTTATTATCATTGTTTTGAATATAAATTAAGAATCCTCCATCTAGAATGTTATAGTCAAATGCTCGATTGAAAGTCATTTTGATCCTCCAAGACCATATATAGTTCATATTTGAATTTAACTTTTATAATATGGATAAAACTTTTAGCTTTTTAAAATAAACCCATTTGGGAACAATATCTTCACTCTCGAGGTAATATATTGTTCATAATGACATGTTTGATTTCAAAACTAAAAGCCAATAAATCAAACATTCACAAAATAGTTGAATTTTCAAATTTCTTTGAATCCTTTTCAAAGAAAAGCTTCCTTCTTTTCAAACCAACACATCATCCATCAATACTCAACTCAATTGACACTTTTAGCTAGTAACTAGACAACTAGTGCAACATAGTACCCCTAACACTACCATTAAGTTATCTTTCATTTTACCCCATTTATATGGAAGCGCATTCTCTTCAATAGAATGCAACTTGACAACAATCACCATCAATCCTTCAACTAACAACCATTGTTGTCCCTCTACTTCTCGACCATCATCATCAAACCTTTGTTGCAATCTAGGATTCGTATCTTATGATTTTGATGATAACATATATTATAAATTATTTTTGTATGTACACACTAACATTTTAGGTATAACATGCATCGCTCAAGACTATTGAAGACTCAGGTTGGGAAAAATAGGATGTCAATCTAAAGATTATATAATTTTAACTTTCTTATTTATTTTATTTCCTGAGTTTTTCCAAGTAAGGGGTTATACAAAATTGGTGACCGTGCTACACACATAGTGGGACTGAATAAAAATTGAGATAATTTTTTTGAGCTAATTGTACGACTAATTAAATCATTACTATTAATGAACTAATCATATTACATGATATTGATCATAATGTTCAATTTGTTTTGATATAAAAACCCTAACTCATAGATAAATTAAGTAAGAATTTTTAAAAATGAATGTTGAACTAATCATACTATATGATCCTAATCATACTATTCAATATTTAAAATCATACTTTCCTCCTTTATTTAGTTAATTAAATAAAGGCTTAATTAATATGGTAATCGTAATGTACGATCTTAATCATAGTGTATGATTGATAGAGCTAAAATATGGTCATCCTAGAGATCATACTAAATAAAATCTTAATTTTTGAACTTATTATATAGTATGACATTTATATCATATTGTACAAACTAATGCTTACACTGACCGTACAATATGATATGAATTGTACTTGATGATCAACAAAGATAATTTCTAATCATCCCCAAGATCGTCCAATATGAATATAGTGAAATTAAACTAATCATACTTTACAAGATTACTTTTATACTATATGATATGTTTACAAAATTTGAAAAGTTCATATGAACGAATATTTTCATTATACCAGATGAGTCTATTTTTTTAAATTGGTCGCACTATGCAAGAACAAAATTGTACTGCATAAATAAGGATGGCCAAATTGAATAATTAGGGTTTTTTAAGCTTAATGCTTAAGCATCATTTTGAAGTCCTTTTTCAAAGGATTTTGACTATTGAAGGAACTCTAAGGGAGATTTTTTTCTTGAGAGATTTTAGGTTAGAGAGGAAGAAGAAGGTGAACCTATGTGTGAGGCATTCCATATGGTTATCCTAGGCAAGCTTGCACCTAACTTCTACCTATAGCCTTGATGAGTCATTGAAGATCCTCTTGGGATAGAAGCTTCAAAGTTAAGAGTCTAAGATTTTATGCCTTCAGCTGAAGGGTGAAAAATAATTAGGGTTTTTTATATTCACTAGGAGGGTAAAAAAGGTTGTGGTTCTCAACCATCATAAGGAGGGTAAAAAAGGATTCTATATTCTCAACTTTCAGTAGGTGGGTGAAAAAGAATTAAAAGTTATCTATCATCATTAGGAGGGTGACATAGCTTCTGGTTCTCCACCACACTAGGGTTGGTGGAACGGATTCTTATAAGGGCTTCAATGTCTTACTATGAGGGTAAAAAGAGAGACACTATAATATTAATGTAATATCGAGAGCGGAGGATTTTGAAGAGTGGATGTAGGTCAAGATTGATTGAACAACTATAAAATATTTTGTGTGCTCTTTCTTATTTGTATTTACTATTCTACATTATTTTATGCATATTTGGATTTACTGCATGTATCTCATTTTTACTATCAACTGCAATATGGTTAATTTGTGGATTGCTAAAAGGAAAATTCTCATATCTTTATTTATATTTGTACTTTAAAAAAATGTTTTAACTTCATGTTTGCTTCTGCATGTATTAAGTTAATTATTTGAATTGATTTTCAAAATTATTTTTTTATCAAGTAAAAAAAATTTTGCTGCAGTATTTTTCTAAATACTAATTCACTCTCACCCCCTCTTTATGAGCCTCAGGATAGTTCATTGAGGCCTTACATCCTCCAAGAACTTTCAACCTTTACCTTTTAGAAGACAATCATTGACCCTTCGCACATTAGCTATCAGTGGCACACCCTCTAACTACCACCATAAACACCCCACAAGGACCTACATAAGAGTGTCGGGTCTTAACTGTTGCCGCCACCACTTTTAAACTCTTGGTAGATAATTTCCCCATGTTAAGGGAGAATTGGATCCTGCATTGAGTATTAGGTCTTGATCACTCTCTCCACAAGTATTTAAACATTTATCAAACTAATGCCTATGTAAGAGTATTGAGTCTCAATAACCAGCGCCATCAATATTCAAACCCTTACTATATAATTTTTCCCCCACCAAGATGAATTGGAGCATGTATAAAAGTATCAAGTCATGATCACCATCACCACTGATATTTAAACTCTAGCAAGATAGTTTTCTCCCATTGAGAGAGAAGTGGAACATGTGTAAAAGTATTAGGTGTTGATCGTCGATGTTAATCTTTATCGGCACTAAATGCATCAAAACATGTGTGCATTTTTGCTACCCCCAAGGGGGTATTAAAAGATCCAATGTGGGGAAAACTTAAAAAATAATTTCATGAATGTTTTATATTTTTTAGAATTTTTTTAATATTAAAAAATGGTTTTTTTTCAAATAATTAAAAAAGAAAAAAATATTATATTAGAAAATTTAAACTTGAAATTAAAAATTTATCTCCTTTAATTATTTTAATATTTTATGTAATTTCAAAACAAATCAAGAATTTTTTTCCTATTATTGAAAAAAATTAAAATGAAATTAAATATTTGTGTTATTTATTAAAATAAACTGTTTTGTGCGCCACCTCTCATGGATCAATGTGAGGCTACCAAGAAAAGAAAAAAATAAATTTAGGCCCGCAATGATCTATTTGAATGTTATTGGTGTCCCCTTAACCTTTTTTTTTGACATAGTGAACTCAATTTGAGCTCAAAAAAGCCTCCAAGATCATTCTGGAATGTTTGGTGTAAAATTTGTCATTATTTTTTCCTCCAATTTTAGCTTCAACTTCTCTGTAATCTTTGACATCTAAAAATAGGTGACAACTGATATGTCATAAAAATAGCATTGATTGAGCATGATGCCCAAGGCATATTCAAGTTAAAGCTGTAAAAACTTAAATTTAGGACCATCCAAACTTTAATTTCAACAAACTTATATTTTAATTAAACATGTCAAGGATACATACCCAACAATACCAAAATCAATCAAATCCAAGCCCAAATGAGCTCAAATCAAGGGTCAAAAGAACATTTAGAAGGTTTAAAGCATAAATTAGATGACTAAAGGATATTCAAATATACAATGCTTATAGTTAAACTAATTGGTTCAATGATACAAATCCAACAAGCCTAAGGTCACTTAATTCTATCATCGATAAGCACATAAATGCTTAATGATCACTCTATGATTAAGAAAATCAATATGGGCTATCCAATGGAGCACTTAAAATTTACCCTAAACCTTCTACATATTTATGGAGCATGCCACTCTCAAAATTTTTAAATAGACCCCCTCTTCTCACATAAAATGGGGGACTTAAACCTTTATAAGTCCAGACCATTAATCAGAGATTAAAAAAAGCTTTAAGGCTTCAAGGATCTTAGAGTTATACCAAGCCACCATCACCAACAAACTTCTGTTAACCACCATCAGAACACTGCCCATTTGTTGATTGTCACTTGACCACTATGCACCCACCCACAATCACCAACTAACTATGGTCCCTATGACCACCATCACCAGTAGACTACGATCCCTCTAATCATTGTCACCTAATAACTAGGATCCCACCATCCATGAACATCAGCCAACTATTTTCCCTCTGACCAATGTCACCCACCGACTATAGTCCCTCCAACCACCATCTTTCTCTCTCTCTCAACTATGATTCCTCCAACCTCCTTCACCCACTTGCAGTCTACCACTAAATGAATAATCCCAATGTTTTATTCAGAATAAATCTAAGCTCCAACTATATAATGTGCTCTATATGATATACATTGAGCCAATACCTTCCCAAATGAAATGACATCATTTGTAATCAATAAAAAAACACCAGTGGATTCATTTTAATTAGGACATGACTTTAATTTCTCTCCCTTTTATGATTTTCACATAAAATTTATAGTGTTTCTTATGACTCTAGCACCTTATCTCTTTACCTGTATGTGTCTTAGATCTTTATCCAAAGCTAAGACATTATGCTCTTTATCTCTCTACTTTCATGAATGTTTTAGGATGAAATAATATCAATCCAATAGTAAGAATGATTATAAATTGAGTTCAAGTGAGTTTGTCTCAACATTAAAAAAAAAAAAAATTGAATTTATATTATGGTTAAAATTGAGTTGAGTTGAAAGAAATTGATTTTGGGTTAACTTTCAAATTGGTTTGAGTTAGGCCTATTAAATTTGCATCATTTATATTATAATATATTACATATATCTATATTTATATTTATATTTATTTTTTATTTATATATATTTTTTAATATTATAATTATATATATATACTATACATGTAATTATCTGCATATAATATATGTACATGTCTATTTTGCAAAGTTCAAATGGAAAAAATAAGCATTTCTTTCTTTGTAGCACTAAAAATGTAAGTATTTTTTGGCAAACAAATTCACTACAAAACTAGTAAAATCCACCACTAAATGTGCTTTATAGTAGAATATATTCTGGTGCTAAAAGCCACATAAAAAATATATTTAGGACTATTATAATCCATTGCAAATATTTTCCAACAAATTTACGATGAATTTAAAATCCAAAGAATGACATGAAATATTTTTATACCAGGAAATGTAAATTCCATCACAAATAATGGTGAATTTGCAGCGAAAATACTGCCACAATTTGCAGCGACATTATAATTGCTATTTCTGTTGAAATTTACAACATTAATTTCACTAGATATTTCTATCATAATTTATGGTAGAAATTTTGCAGTAAATTCACCATAAATTACAAAAAAAATTGCACTTTAAATTTATAATAATTACGGAAAAATATCTACCATAATTAAAGATAAAGATGTGTCGTATTGTTGTTTGTGGTGAAATTTCCCTTGTAAATCTCATGGAAACTTGTATCATAAATAAAAAATTATAACACCATATACCAATTATTGAACTTTTCAATAATCTCAATCCAAGTAGTTTTAAAGTACCTGTTAGAAATTTTAATATTTCTGTAAACACTGCTAATAATACTACTAAAATAAATATTTTTTATAAATTATTATACAATCACCTCCCAACTGCTAAAATAAAAATTAAAAAATAAAGTATTCTATTATAATACAATATTGCTATAATAAATGATTAAACATATTTCTTACAGCACAAAAAAAATAAAATGATCCAAAAATCTAAAACAATTTAAGCAGAATCTATATCCTCACTCTCATGTTAGGCCGATGTTGGTGCTAAGTGATTTACTCTAATATGCTATCTCATTCTCTTAGGCTCTTCCAATATCTGTATGTGTATGTCAACTTGTCATTTTTGAACCTGTTATAGCTCTATTATCTTGTTAGCCACCTGTTGGATATTCAAACTCTCATGGTTATTTATCAAGTAGTAATTCATGTATGACAAAGAAGCATATAATTCATGTATGCACTAGTTTTCCTTATATCAAGTTAAATCCTTTGTTTCCCTCTTGTGTTTTAAATCCTGGATTTACTAAATTTGGGAGTTCTACAAATTTATGAGATTTGGATAAAGAAGAGAACAAAAGGAATAAAGATCGATAACTTTGAAATGACCAAGCTCTCATCATGCTTATTCCTTATATTCCAATATAAGAATGGTGAGGAAGTGTGGCTTCGGTTGAGACATGAAGGAATGTCATCAAATGGGGTGAATAAGTTAGTTAGTGACTCATTAAAAACAACCTCTAACCCAAGTCAAATAATAACAAATAGCCAGAGAATAGTAAGAGAAGAGGAGATGCAACACAAGAAACTAGGCGCGCAGTAGTGGAGGTCTCGTTGAAGAGCAAAGCTGATGCTAAAGTCAAAATGAAAGAAAGGGAGGAGGAGGAAGATTAAGGAATAAAAAGTTCAAATGAATTTGAAGCAGAACTAATTAATTAGATATGTTAGTTTATGGTGAATCTATAGTGGAGTGGCATTAGATTTGTGGCAGATTTTTAACATAACTATTTGCCACAAATTTATTGTAGAATTTCCACTGCAAAATATTTACAAAGTCCAACCAAAAAAAAGTCCGCTAACTTATTACAATCAAAAATATAGCAAATCCATTGATATTTTTGACAAACAATATTCCTCTGTAAAATCTACAACAAATATGTTGCAAACTACTAACTTTCCTATAGTGCAATTCACGACATATAATTGCTCTCAACAAAATAAATATTTTTGTATAAAAAATATTTTTTATCAGTTGGGCAATTCTACTTTCTAGCAATGTAAAACTTGACTCATGAATATTCTCAAAACAAATTTTGTAACATGTTTGACCATTATATTCCTAGTATGTTAACTACATTATATTTATGGAGTCTCGAGGGATATATAATGAGATATATTTTATTATTCATTTGAGGTGTTAAATGGTGACAAATACCTTAGCACTACCATATTAGTGTTATATATATTACACAGACAAATATGTCTATAAAATATATGTGCACTCCTATTTTGCACAGTTCACATGAATCATGTGGCATCAACAAGCATTTCTTTTGTTGGCAATTTGTGATATGTTATTCCTCTCAACAAATTTATTATTTTTGTTCAAAATTATTTTTTGTCTATTAGGCGGTGTTCCTTTCTAGGAATCCTAATTTTGATTCACGAATTTTTTCAAAATTAATTTTGTATCAAATTTGACCATTATGTTCCTAGTATTTCAACTTCATTATATTGTCGGAGTTGGGAGGGAACTACAGCAAAATAAATTTTATTCATTATTTGAAGACTTCAATTGTCGGGGACAGATATTATACGTACATTACAAGTAAATAACAGAATTTCACACCTATTTTGCATAGTTCATATGGTTCATATGGCATATGAAAGAATTTTTTTTTTGTTGAAAATTTTCAATAAATAATTTCTCTAAATGAAATAAATATTATGGTACAACTTTTTTTTAATCAAATGTATAGTGTTACTTTCTAGAAATATTAAATTTGATTCATTAATCTTCTAAAACTTAATTTTGTAACAGGTTCAACTATAATATTCCTAGAATGTCAACTCCATTATATTTGTAGAGTCAGGAGATAACTACAATGAGATATATTTCAATCATCGATTGAAGAGTTCAATTATGGTGAACATCTTCACGCTACAATTACACCAATGTCTTACTCTAACAATCAAATCTGATCTTAAACTAGGTTATTATATCATTTATTAAGGAAAGAAAAACAATTATTTCACTACAGGAAAAATGTCAATTTTTGGTAGCCAAATTCTTCACAAATGAGAATAAATAGTCTAAAAATAATCTTTCTGGTAGATTTCCAGTTGGAAATTATTTGATGCTAAAACATGCATCAAAAATACATTTTTGATGATATTATTCCATCGAAAACCTTTTTGGTTATATTTTCTAACTAACTTTTGGCAAAAATGCATTAAAAAAGGTGTTTTTAATCTTCTTTCCAAGGTTTGCAACTGTCAGTTATTTCCATTAAAAAAGCTGACAAAATTTGTTGATGAATAATCCACTGGAAATTTTTATGTATTTAATACAAAAAATATATCAAATGAATAGAAAACAGTGCAGTGGATACTCTGTTGGAATTACCAGTGGATTTTTTCCTTCAAAAAGCTCATTATTATTCATCGTATTGATGTTTTCAATGGATAATTTACAGGAAATCTACTAGAAATCTATAATAGATAAAAAAAGACCTCTTAATTATTATACAACACAACAATCTTGTAATCATAAATAAAAAATAAAATATGTTGCATCTTGGAGTATTCGCAGTGATAGAGAGTATATAATTTAATGTCATAGCTTTGTATGAAGATTCAATATGCATATAAATAAAAGAGTGTGGTGTAGCATTCATAAGAGACATTAGAGTTTTTACATGGAAAACCATGAAAAGGGGGAAAAACTATGGGGCCTAACCTAGTTTGAATGAATCCACTAGTATTTGTAGTTGATTACAAATGAGGCATTTCTTTTATGAAAATGCCTTTGGCTAGATTTATAAAATATACATCATATAGAGTGCATTACATGGTGAAAAAGAGTCAATATTAACAAGTTCATTTATTTAGTAGGAGCTTAGTAAGCAAGAATTGAAGTTTTGAAAGACCATAGTAGGTTAATGATGGTTAGAAAGACTGTAGTAGGAGGCTAGGCAAAAATCTAGCATCATTTAGAGGCTAGGCAGAAGTATGACATTTTGTTAGAAGTTGGGTGAAAGTCCGAAGTCACTGAAAAACTGGGTGGAAGTTTGGCATCACTTTGTGGTTATACATAAATATAGTGTTATTCAAAGGCCAAGCGGATGTCCAGAGTTACTTGGAGGCCATGCTGATGTCTGAAGTCACTTGGAAGTTAGGAAAAATTATTGCATCACTCAAACATCAGGTGGAAGTCTGGCGTCACCTAGAGGTTGGGTGGAAGTCTGATGTCACTTGGAGGCCGAGAAAAAATCTATCATCACTTGGAATTTGAGTGGAAGTCTAGCATCACTTGGAGGCTAGGAAGAAGATCGACGTCACTTGGAGGTTAGGTAAAAGTCCGACATCACTTGTAGGCTGGGTGAAAATCCATCTTTAATTGGAGGTCGGGTAAACATCCGACTTCAATTGGTAGTCATGTAGAATTTTGGCATCAATTAATGGTTGAGTGGAAGCTCAACATTGGTCTGTGGCCGAGCAGAAATCAGGCAGTGGTCGACCTGGAGTCTGGTGGGAGTAAAACTATAGTTCTCTCTATCCTCCATCTTTTTCTTCTCTTCCTCGGGTCTCCTCCCCTTCAATGAAGAATGGGAGGTCTATTTATAGTTTTTTGAGAGTAGATTAGCCAATAAATAGGAGGAAGATAAATGGTAAGTTGGGAGTGGTTAGAATGGATGGCCGATATTTCTCACATTGATTATGATCCCTTTCTCTAGTATTTGGTCGCCTTAATGATGTCAGAATTAAATAATCTTGGGCTCATTGTATTCATCTCATCAAGAAGCATAATTTAACTTTGAGCATGTCACATTTGGAAATTATTTGGTCATCCAATTTATAGTTTAAACCTTCCAAATGTGTTTTGGGTTTTTTTTTTTTTTTTGAAATCAGCAAAATTGCTTTATAAACTAAAAAGAAGCAAAATGCCTACAAAGAACAAGCTAAAGATTCCTTCTTCAACAAGTCAACAAAAGAAGAAGGAACCTTATCAAGTAAGAGGTATTCCCATAAGAACTCAGAAGAAACCCCAAAGTTAGCACATAAGTCCGCTAACTTATTACAATCTCTCTTAATGCAATTAAATATAACAAACTTGAAATCATCAATAAAGGAAATACTTTAAATACATTTACCTCCATTCCTTAGAGCTTTATGGATGAAGTTGATGATGTTTGCATTATCACTTTCAATAATGATTCCTTTGAACTCATGATTCCAATCTTTGATGACATCTTTAATGGATAATATAGCTAGAAACTCAAGGTAAGAGATGTCCCAATGGATTAACGGTTTACCAAAAGCTTCTATCAATCTTCCTTTGTGGTCTCTAACAACTCCTCCAATGCCTCCTTTGTAAGTAGGTAGTAATGTTGCATCAACATTAACCTTTAACCAATCGGGTGTTGGAGAGTACCAACGTTCTTCCAACAACGATAGCTGATTAGTACTCAACCGGCCCGTCGAATTATAATTAGGAATATAAGAAGTTTCCATATAGCTTAATGCCTCAGCTGCAATGTAAACCGCACTCCTTGCATATTTCCCATCAACAATTTCATTTCTATCTTTCCAGGAAAGGAAGATTGCATTACATAACAAGTTGTGTAAGAAAACATTATGATATTCCAGCCATCTATAAACCTCTTCTTTTGAATCCACCACAGGAATAGCAAATCCCCAGTTATTTAGTAGCTGAATAACAGAATCTTAGAACATTTAGAGACCACATGGTCTATATTTTCTTCAACATGACAACCTCTTGGGCATTGGTCATACCTTTGGAGTCTTCTATAAATTAAGAAAGAGTTTGTAAGCAATGCATTACTGAGTGCCCTCCACCAGAAGTTATCCACACGGGCATTAATTTTTTTTTTTTTCAGCAAATTCCATTTTGAACAATCAGCGGAATTAAGAAAATAATTCAAAGCAGCAAATGCTGATATAGTATGCCCAAATTTCTTATAAATAAGCTCAAGACGGTCTTCCTGTAAATCAGAATGGATTTGAATACTGAAAATAAGATTCATGAGATCAATTCCAAAAAATTTCTCCAATTTTTTAACATCCCATTGGCTCTCTGAAATGAAATTATCAACTGTCATAGATTCAATCATCTCATCTTGAGAGTTAACAAAAGTAGGCCATTTGACTAAACATTTATCAAGAATCCATATATCTTCGAGAACATCCACTGAATTTCAATTAGCTATTTCCTATATCACAATTGGTTTAAGATGTATGCCACTGTTTTTAATAATCTTCCAGGTCACAGAACCGAAATTGGTTATGCTTTAAGACTTCCAGCAGGATCCATACTTCGGGTAAATGATTTTATACAATAATGATCCTTTATCCTTCATGTATCTCCAAGCTAGTTTGGGTCTTAAGGGATCAACTTGTTTGGAGCAAGACTGAAGCCCTCTACCACCCGTAAGTGTTGGTTCACACAATTTATCCCAACAAACGTAGTGCAGCCCTTGTGCATTATTCATCTTATTCCATATAAACAACCAGCATAACTTTTCAATTTCTTCAAGAATAGCTTTAGGAATAAGAAATAAAGTAGAATAAAAAGTTGGAATAGAGAGGATTACCGATTTTACCAAGGTAATTCTGCCTGATAAAGATAAGAACTTCGATCCCCATCCGTTCAGCTTCATCAGAATTTTGACTAAAATGAAATGAAATTCCATTTTAGAGATTTTACGAACAGCCATTTTAGCACCGAGATAGTTGAATTCCTTGACTTCTTTATACCCCAAAATTCCTTTAATATTCCTTTTTGTTCTTCGGCGGGTTGCTTTCCCAAAGGGAATTCCAGATTTGCTAGTGTTTATAGTTTGCCCACTCCAACTACAATATTTATTAATAATGGATTTTATAATCTTTACATTTTTTATTTTTGCTTAAGCAAAGAATATTACATCATCTGCATAAAGCAAATGGGTAATCCTTGGACTATTGTGGCTCACCCGAACACCAAATGATAACTTCCCAATAATAGCATTTGAAAGAAGCTGAGAACAAAGGATGAATAGATAAGGAGACAAGGGGCAACCTTATCTACATCCATAATTAGCATTAATCCAGGTAGATGGCTTCCCATTGATCAAAATAGAAAAAGTTGGATTCTGAACAAATTCCATTATGAGATTGGAGAATAATCTATGAAACCCAAAATAATCCATAACTTTATTCAAAGAGGGCCACCCCATAGAGTCATAAGCTTGTTCCATGTCAAGCTTGATAGAAACAAGTCCTTTAGCAGCTTTAGCATGTTTGAACTTGTGGAATATTTCTTGAGCAATAAGAATGTGTTCTTGAATAGATCTCCCCTTAATGAAGGCAGCTTGTTCTAAGGATATAAGTTTAGGAATTACATCATTTAGCCTATTGAGAAGAACTTTTGCAATAACTTTGTAGACCGTGTTATAGAGGCTGATCGGTCTGAAGTTCTGGGGAGATTTGGGATTGCTGATTTTCGGAATTAACACAATCAGTGTTTTTTCCAATTTTCATTCTTACTTATTGTAGAGAAAAAAATATGAATCGCAGTCCAGAATTCCTTTTTGATAATTGGCTAATAATGTTTAAGAAAGGAATATGCAATCCCATCCTTTCCTAGAGCAGTGAAACCAATAGAATCATTAATATCCATTTCCACTTTCTTAGTCAAGAAATCCTTACATAGCATATTTCTATCTTCAATCCCCAACGTTTGCTGATTCAAAGGCCAATCCTCAAGAATGCAGCTTCTTACACCCCATTTTTTCTTGAAGAATTGGATAAACACTTCTCCTATCAGGTTATGCTCTTCCACTTCATTACCATTCTCATCTTTAATACATGTAATGAGATTCAAGTTTTTCCTAGCGCTGGCTGCCGAATGAAAAAATCTTGTGTTTTGTTCTCCTTCCGAAATCCATCTGATTTTAGCACGTTGTCTCCACCAGGTACATAAGCGAGCCAGAGTAGAATTTAACTCTTCAATTTTATGCTTAAATAAGCAATTTCATCATCAGACAACATACTGTCCTCAGATTTTTTAGTTTGGAGTTGTAAAATTTCCAATTTGAGAGATTCCTTCAATTGATTCAAGTTTTTTAATTTGGCTTTGCTCCAAAAGAATAGAGATTTCAGAGATCTCTTCAATTTTTGATTGAGAATATCAACTGCTGAGCCATTATCAACCCTCTCCCATGCTTTTTTCACCACATCAAATGAAGCCGGGTAGGAAACCCATATATCTTCAAATTTAATAAGACTTTTCATTTTAGGAGCTGATTCAAACAAGTTGAGGATAATTGGACAGTGGTCCGATGCAATCCTAGGAAGATGTTTCACAACCAAGTTTTGACAATCATTCTATCAAGACTTTCCATGATCCTATCCACACCTTTTTTATTATTGCTCCACGTGAACTTAGGACCAACAAAGCCAAGCTCATGAAAATCATTAGAAGTCATGAAAGACCACATATCTTTAGGCCCATTTGAAAACATGAATCTCCTACCTCCTTTTTTGTCTTCTTTAGAGAGAAGACAATTGAAGTCACCTCCAATCACCATAGGCCAATCCGTGGAAGTGTGCTTTTCAAGACCATTCCAGAGTTCTCTTCTTTTATGTACTTCTTTGCTGCCATATATAGTGGCTAACCTCCATTTACCCATAAGAGGTATATCCAAATATCCTATTATGAATTAAGGAGAGTAATCAATCATACAAATGTTTGCCAAGTTGCTCTTCCACAATACTAGTATCCCTCCTGAAAGCCCAGCCAAAGGAACAAAGTAGAAATCCCAACCACTACCAATCAAGGTTTCAATCTGTTTGCTATCAATAGAAGTTAATTTAGACTCTAATAACCCAACAAAAAAGACATTATGATCTTTAACCACTTCCTTGAGGTATAGAGAAGCTTTCTTCTTTCTAGCTCCTCTACAATTCCAAAATATGATAGAATTCTTTTTTGGATAAGTGGGGATATCCTCCCCCCTTTCTCCTTATCTTCTCCACCTGATCTTCTGCTTCTAGTCAACATCTTCACTGGCCCTAGATTTTTCAATTGTTTACTGCCTTTTTTCTTAACTGTAGATGCTTCTTCTTCAAAAGCTATTGGTTATGTTGTAGTTTTACTAGAATTGATCATTGCTTCCTCCAGATTAAGGGACTAGGCATCTATAAAAATTTCTTATTCTTCATTAATTTCCTTTAGTACTTCAAATTTGTTGTTGAAATCGTCAGTTTTAAAAACTGAAGAGTTTTTAAACTGTAATTTCACCAATTTGATAATGGAATCCAATTTTACATGGTTTCTTTGCTCATTTGTAGAAGTGGTTTTCTCCTTATCCCCTGAGCCAATTCTTGAAGTTTCTAGGCACGTACCCGTATCCTTCAACTGAGATTTGTCACCCTTGTTTTCAATAATTTCAATGATCTTGGAACAATTAACTTTCTCAGAAAATTTGTCCTGGTTATTTATCAAATTTGTGCCACCTTCATTGGCCACTGGAACTCTAAATCCAAAATTGGATGTAGCTTTAGAGAACTTTTTCTTTTTATAGTCAACATGAATCCAAGGACCATACCCTTTCTCTGTATCTTCATTGGATGCTTGAACTTTTACAGCTGGGAGAGCTTCCATTACGCCTTCCTCCAAATTAC
Organism: Dendrobium catenatum; assembly: GCF_001605985.2. NCBI lineage: Eukaryota > Viridiplantae > Streptophyta > Magnoliopsida > Asparagales > Orchidaceae > Dendrobium > Dendrobium catenatum. Next base: position 3,666,297 of record NW_021319483.1, on the reverse strand, counting down.
TCTTACTGAGTATGTTTTTCAAACATGGAAAGTTTTGTTTGTTGACTGTTTCCTTCTTTGAACATTCTTCATTTGAATAGCCAAGTTTTCCACAATTGAAACAAAATGTGGGTAATCTCTCATACTCTATACATTGATAGAAATTTTCCAGTTTGCCTTCCACCCAAACACCTAAGGGTAACTTTTCAAAAAGATTGATTCTCACACATAGCCTTGCAAATTCCCTTCTACTCCATTGGAACATGTTTCCATCAATCAAGTATGGAGTGCCCACCATGGAAGCAATTCTACAAACATTCACCTCATCCCAACAATGAAGAGGGAGATTGGGCATACGAATCCATATAGGTGCTATAAGACCTTTAAATGAGGATGGGGAGAAAGTTGCTGACAATCTATCCATGCCCACAATATTGCCGTTAACATACCAAGGACCTGATGAAATTATTTCCTCCAAGGCTTCCGGGTCTTCAAAAGCACAAAGAACCTCCTAAGCCCAATTGACTTAGATGGACTTTTCCAAAAATTCCCCATTTCCTTCTCAACTCTATGCTGATGATATGGAACGAAATATTATTACCGAACAATTTAATCACAAGGGCCTTCTTCAGTTTATTTGAGTTATCCATCTCTCTTTCTGAGTTCAATTTAACAACACCATTTTATTCAATAAAATTTTATCCAAAGTCCAAACCTGACACTTTAATGTTTGTTTTCTTCTTCCATGCATTATTCCATGTATTTGAATTTCCAATATTAGAAATTCCAGCAGCCTTGTTGACATTGCAATTCCCCAATTCTCCAGTATTACATTCCCTGACTGTAAAAATATCAGATTTGGATTTACTAACATCAATCCTGTTATGATCAATAACAATTGTATTTATGTCTTCTGTAACAAGATCATCAGTAATCTAGATCTTCTCATTTGAACTTAGAATTTCTTTAGGAACCAAATACTCATTTATTGCCACATTACCATAAGAAGATGGTATGCACGTTATGGATTTAGCTGAATTGTCTGTCTGAGATAACTTATTAAAACCATGAACTCCTGTAGATTGGAAACTAATGTCATTCTCAATCAAGATGTTCTTGCCTTTGCCAACACAATCAAATTTCTTATTAACAATCAATCCTCCTTCCTTAATAACCAGTGGACGTTCTTTAGTGAACCAAAATTTGCTATCTTTATCACTTCTGTTTTCTCCAAAAGCCGGTGGTGATGAATCTGGATTGAAACAAGAAATCATCCTAGAAGATGATAATGGTTGTTTGACGTTGTTGGTGCTACCGTCCAGAGGTGACCGACGAACCTTTGACGCCATGATTGGGTTTACAGAAAACCCGGGATGAAGGAAATTCAAAATCGCTTATCAATGGAAAAAATGGACTTTCTCTCTCTTGAGATCCTTGTGTTTTGGGTCTTTGATTAGACCAATTTTGGCTCAGTTTAAGTCAAATTTGGTGTCATTGGGTTTGTATTTTTGAGATGTTCAATTTGACTATAAGTTTGTTGAAATCTGAGTTTAAATGGTTCCAATTTTAATTTTTGAAGTTTCCAACTTGATTTTCCCTCGAGATTCATGCCCGAGCAAGATAATGTTTTGATGATATATCAACATATATTATCCTCACATTTCAACATTAAAATATTCTTACATTGCATTCATGCAGGAAAGAAAAAAAATTAAATTACTTCTCTTTAAACACCATCTAAGAAGGAAATCAAATAAATTATAAGATTAGAGGATGTTATCCTACATCTTAAGAAAATTTACTTTAAAAACATTCTAGAGTAAAATCTTAATCTTAAATTTGTTCTTCTCTTATCTTATACACTCAATCACTTTTTTCTTAGAAATTTTTTTAAGGGAGAAATATACCCAAGTTATTTATCCCATATCTAATGTACTATCTTCAAAGTTATTAAACATGTTCACCCTTTAAATGAAATAATTTCACTATAGCAATATTTATAAAAATTATGGTGATTAACCCATGATATTTTATTATAGGTTTTATTTTATAATATACACATATGAATTATGAAAATTTTATCATTATTAGATGATAAAATTTTATGATGGTAGAATATATGTTTATTATTACTGCATCACTATAAATTGCATTGATTGAGTATGAATTTTTAGCCATATTTTAGTTTTTGTATTCCAAAGTTAAATTCGGGACAATCTAAAATCCAATTTATGCAAACTTGCAATCGAATTTAACATCTAAATAAGACAAACCCAACAACTCCAAAATCTAATCTAAGCCCTAATAATCTCAAATAAAAGGCATGTGGAATATTTGGAAACCCCAAAGTATTAATTAGTTTATCAAATAATATCCAATTATGACATGCTTAGAGTTAAGTTGAGTGGCTAAAAAAACCAAAGGTTGCTTAATTATGACATCATAAAGGAACTTAAATGTTGAATAAATGTTCCATGAATGAGGAAATATGTATGGGTCATCCGATTGACCACTTGAAATCTACCCTTGATCTTCGCTATATTTACTTGAAATGTTCATTTAAAGGGTGAACATGATTGAGTAAATTGGAAGACAATATATTATAATTAACTTGGGTAAACTTTTAACTTCAACATATATCTAAGAAAAATGTGATTGAGTTTATGAGAGGAGATTAAAATATCCAAGATTAAGACTTTATTCTAACACGTTCTTAAAAGAAAATTTTCTTAAGATGTTGGATGTCATCCTCTTATCTTTATTATTATTATTATTATTATTCATTCTTACATGATATTTTAGAGATGCCATTCTCTTTCAAACATCATTCATTATCAGTGTATGGGAGTCAGCCCCTAATATGGAGGAACTACCCATGCCCCTAGCGTTAGAATATCAATTCTATCTATTATGATACCAACTCCATATATAATATCGTTTTCCCCAAGCATTAGTTAACTTAGCCCATACACTCTCAATAATCCAGAGGGATCACTTTTATAACTTCATAATATCTATAAATATGTCTCCTAGGAAATTCAACACGTGCTTCTCAAAAAATTTTTTGGTCTTATCATTATGCTTGAGAAACCAGTAAAAATCTTTTTAAATATAAAAATATATAATATAGAATATTTTTGTTAGCTTAGTTCAAATGTATAGTTCTTATTTATATTACAAATGACAAATCTCAAACTCCCTGAACCACATATTCTGTATTTCTTTTGATATTTTTTTTCAAAGAAATATTAGGTGCATCAAACCTGCTCCATATTAAATCTTGTATCTTATGCATAGGTTTGTCTAGATGAAAATAACTCACCTCATGAACGAACTCATCTATTTATGTCTTCTATTCTTGTGCCAATTGGTTATACATCCAACATCTTTGATTTCTAATATCCCTAATAGAAAGAATATATCCTACACATAATATGAAGATTCTAAATATTTTATTTTCACTAATGATTCGGAGACACTACTAATTAGAGTTGGAAATATAATTCAAAAGCTTTCCATCTTAGTATGCGAAAAAATCGAGCTTCACAAAGTGTTTGTTTGCTTTAAATTCACTTATAAATTCTCACTTTATATAGTTTTTAACATTATTTTAGTTCAAAAAAATTAATTATTAAAATACGATCCTATTTAATCATCACAAGGATTATGAATTTACAATTTCTATTTAATCATCACAAGGAATGTGAATTTAAAAATCCCCTTAATATATTGTTTTATATATTTTATGGAGTTAACATAAGTAATTTTCCCTATCAAAGTTTTCATATAAATGAGTACTTTAATTATTTTTCACCAACTGTAAGACTTCTCTACTTCCTTTTATTTTAAACTTCATTATACTCTCCACACTCATGTCATATGATGTTTTTCATGCATTATGTATCAGAGTGTCCCTTGAATTATGTTTTCCTTAACTTGCTTCACTATTTATCAACCTAAGTTTTAACCTTAGATGGAGTTTTCAAATAATAAAAAGCACAAAAAATAAGTTAAGTGTCTAAAAAAAATTTCTTAAGAAAGGATTTAATAGATCATGCTTAGTAATTTAATAATCAAACATGTTTCATTCAAACACTTAGTACTCCTTTAATGTATCAACCTACTTGTTATTAAACATTTTAAATACTTCGTTATCAAAATAATATTTTTTTCAATCATTAGTGCAATAACATAGTTGAGGATTTTGATGTCCTAAAATTGTAGCACTAGATTAGTGATAACATAACAGCATCTAGTTAGCCTAATTTGCTGAACATAACTTTATTAAGCAACCAATTATATTTTTATGAGTCTAGTTAGAAGACCATAAAAAACTACTAGCCACATCAACTTGCAACAATCTTCTTGGTAGTTCTACAAGTTTATATTTTTCACCTTATTTAAAAACTAAATAATGAAGTTACCATATTTTAAAATATTCCTCTCTAATGCAATCATATACTATATTCACATACAATGCAAATTTAATGGTGAGAAAACTTATGAATTATGAAAGTGAGAGGATAACAAAGCACGAGATATGGGTGGTGTTGAACCAAGCAACGGAACAATATGGGAGAGAGGATTTTCAGGAATATGAGTAGAATGGGAGCTTCCAAAGAAAATTTCCATAAAGAGATGGTAGATGGACGATATAGGGCTTTTTTAGTATTAATCCTAGCGAAAAATTAGAAGAAAAAATTTTGGCAGCAATTTTGCCAGAAATAATTCACCAGCTTTAAGTAAGACAACTAGTTTTTTGGTGGAAATTCTACAGACAATTTTTTTTTTTTTGCCAAAATTTAATAGCTGGTTTAAATTACCAATGGATTTTCCTGTGGAATGGCCTTTGGAATATTTCTAGAGCAATTATTGGTAAAAAGAATAAGAAATATTTTATTATTAAAATGTATAAGACAAAGATATCTCCTTCAACATATTTAAATGACCCTTAGACATATTAACTTGAAAATCATAAAATATTTTAAAGCTTAAATTTGACCATCGCGTAAAAGTACCACTTTTTATTTTGTTAATATATTATAGTGGTTCGTCCATATGAAGATACATGCCACAAAAAAAGGATAAGGCATGCCAATAGATATATCTTCTACCAGTTCTGATGAAAGAATATGTCAGATGGCGATCAATATTTCTAAAACGATGTCTATTAGTGAAGTCACTAAAATGTAAATTTTGGCAAAAAAAAATTACTCTCGATATGTGCATTGATCTTTCTATTGGTAATTTGTCATTAATGTTTTCTAGTTAAATAAAGTTCCATCGGTAACTATTTATTACAGGGTTTTTAGCATTACAAATTTATTCAATATAAATTCATAAAAAAATTACATTTTTAATGGAAAATTGACATTCTTTGATTAAAATGTTTTCAAGAAATGCTTGATTTCATGTAGTGGTATCATTCTATCTACTCCCCCACCCCTCTAAAAAAAGGATTTTCCTAATTTTCTATATTCATTTTGTCCACCGCCTAAATTTAAAAATTATTATTTTGATTCCATCAAATCTCTCATAGAATAAATGTTGTTAGTCCATTCTCCTCCATTTAGAATATGGATTATCTCTACGATGAATTAGCATTCCCTAACTTTATTTCATTCACTCTTCCTCACCCATTTAAGAGAAAGACTATCACAATCAATTTTAGTTGCCTAGAAATCTTATGCAATTTACCCCAACTTCTTCTAGTATATAGAACATCTAATTTCTTTTTCTTATTATGTATAATAACACCTTTAGATTCCTTTTGTCACCTCCTTTAGGTAATGATGAATTAAGCCATCTTTAATGGCCTCCAGGACCTTCTTATCTTATTATATTATTAACTTTATATGTCATTTTTAGCTCCAAGAAAAGGGTCAATCTATATATCTTTAGTGATCTTTATCATTTTCTTGTGCCTCTATAAAATCACCTTTAGCAAATTTTGCCTCTATCCCAAGGGGAAAACGTATTCAACATAATTTAATGGACTCCTTAATCCTTTTATATAAAAAATCATGTCATCTAAACATCTTGATAAACATCTATTTGATATTCTTCAATAGTCTCCATTCAATTTTAAGACTTACACTTGTTGTTTTCAGGTCATGTTTTCTCTTTCTCTATGGGATGATTGATCCATATATTTTATGTGACATAGATGGCCTTCTTTATAGCCTTCTTATAGCATTCAATCATGTCATCCTCACCACACATGGTGGGACAAGTTTGTTTTTTTTTTAATGAACTCCATGAGTTTTATACATCATCTCACCCCTAGGCGATGATGTCCATACCTATAAAATAATATGACAATCCTACACAAGCTTGTCTACCACCTCCAATTCATGGCATTTTTACCTAAAGGGAGAAGATATATATCCAACCATCCTTAGTGGACACAACAACCTTTCAAATTATCACATTCATCATTTACAGGTCATGTCACATCCATCTCTAGGGAGAGAACTAACCTCAAAACCTCCACCTACCCTGTTAATTTTTTTGCATCGTTATCAATAAGGATAGTAGAAAAATCTTGATTTCATATACTTTACATTACGTACATCTCTGAGTTTAAGGAATGAAAACCTTTTACAACATGAACTTACTAATAGTGGAAGTTATTTTAGTAAGGCAATGTCTTATAATTTAAAAGTTCGTTAGGGATGTTAAGCCCTTATAAACTAGCCCAAGGTTAACCAAGGGAGTATTTTGAAAAATTCTTTCAATCAAAAATGCAAACTCAAACCAAACCAAAATTCACCACAAAGAAAATCAAAGTGCAAAAATAATAAAAGAAAGAACACACCAGATTTATAGTGGTTTGGTCAAACCTTGACCTATTTCCACTCCTCGAGGCACCCTTCGAGTATTACACTAAACTCAGTGTCTCTCCTTTAGCCCCCACAGCTAGGAGGAGAAGCCCTTAAAAAATCACTTCCAAATTCCCTGGTGCGATGGAGTAGCGGGTTCCTTTGACACCAAAGAGATCTTCTTCTTCCCAAAACTTCCCTCAAGATGAGCCTTGAATCTGATGGTACTAAGGTGAAATCTTGCCGGAGCAACCGTGTGAAACCCCATCCACACTCTCTTAAACCCCCCTCCAAGGATCTTCTTCATCTCTCAAACTCCACCCTTTCCTCTCTCTCTTTCAAGCTCTCTCTTCAAGTTTTCTCCAAAAGAAATAAAGCCTCAATGGTTGCCAAAGACACTTTCAAAGTCTTTGACAAAGCTTAAATATAAGAGCTCCAAAAAGGCTCTTAAATGCACCAAACCGACATTATCATCCAGTACGATATGCTTAAAAAGAGGGCTTTTAAAAACCCTAAAAACTCAATTTTGGCGCCAAATATCATCCAAGCCAATCTCAGGATCATCTTGTACGATGCTCTAAAAAAGAGGGCTTCAGAAAAATCTAAAAACTCAATTTTGGCACCCAGAATCATTCTAAACGATCGCTGGATCATCCAATACGATGTGCAGAATTTGACCTAATAGTCTAGGACGACATTAGGATAGTCTTGGATGATCGGTACAAAATTTTACAGATCATCTTGGATGATATTTTGGATCGTCCAGGATGATTAGAAGAAAAATTATGGTATTTCAACTTGGACGATTTAGGAAAATCAAGTATGTCGGCAAACATCATCATGTATGATATACATATTGTCCAGGACGATTTGATTGAAAAAATAACCATAATTAATTAATCCCCTAATCACAGGATCAATTTAGGCATGATTTGTATTGATCGTCCAGGACGATTAGAACAAAATTTTAAACTTAAATCTTTGCCTAAAGTGTCATTGGCGGTTCTTTTCCAAGATCATAAAGGATCGTCCTAGACGATCCAAAATCATTCAGTATGATTAGTTCAAAACTTAATCTTCTGAATTTGAGTATTGTCACTCCCTTGAGTGTGTGTGTGCATGGTCACCAAGCAAGCATACTGCTTTACAGGGCTTAACTCGAGAAAACAAAGTTACATCAATGAATATAACACCCCTTTACAACATAACATTATTTAACCCAATCTTGAGCTCTGATTTTTTGTTTGATGTTGCATGGTAATCCTGAAATGTTAGTATACACACAAAAAAATATAGAATGAAAAATTCTATGAGATATAAAAATATTTTTTATCATCAAAAATATAAAACCGTGAGCTCGACACGCAACATAATTTTATAAGTTGCAAATTTAAGTTTTAACAAAAATAAATTTATGATTTTTGCTCACTTTACTTTAATTTTATGTAGAATGTTGTTAAAATCTAGTTCGTCTAAATCTCAATATATCTATATGATATTTTTTTTTTTTAAAAGCATATAGCAAATTCTATAGAAAAGAAAAATAGGGACCAAAAGAAGCCCCTAACGAATACAAGCAGTAGATTCCTTCTTCAAAATATTGATAAATGAAGAAGGAACCATGTCAAGGATTAAATCATCCCAAAAGAAAGACGAAAAAGCACCAAAGTTAGCACATAAGTCCGCTAACTTATTACAATCTCTATTGACATTATTGAAAATAACATAATTAAAATTATCCACAAAGGAAATTTTTTCCATACCTCATCCTCCCTTCTTGAAAGATTTATGGATCAACTTGATAACATTCATATTGTCACTCTCAATGATAATGCCATGAAATCCATGCACCTGATCCTTGATCATCTCTTTGACTAAAGCTATAGCTTAATACTCCAAATAAGTAATATCCCAATGCAAATGAGATATACCATATGCTGCTATAAATCTACCTTTGTGCTCTCTAGCCACTCCTCCAATACCTCCTTTATAAGAATGAAATAATGTAGCATCTACATTTCACTTCATCCAATTGGGTGGAGGAGAATACCAACGATTTTCAAACAGCAAATGCTGATTGGAACTCAACCGGCCCATTTTGATATAATTCAGAGTATTGAGAACTCCTGCATGGCTAACAGCTTTGGCAGCTATGAAAAAAGAACTTCTTTCCTTCTTCCCATGCATAATTTCATTTATGTCCTTCCAAGTAAAATAAACTGCATTGCAAAGTAAGCTATAGAGAAAAAAGTTTTGAGCAGATAGCCAATTGTACATCTCATCTTTGTTTTCGAATAGAGAAATGAAAAAGCCCCATTCATTCAATTGATGAATAACATCCACAATCTTCTTACATTTACAAATTAGATGGCTAATATTCTCCTCCTCATTACAATCTCTAGGACAATTAGATATCCTATGTATTCTTCTGTAAGATAAAAAAACATTTGTAGGAAAGGCTTTGTTTAAGACTCTCTACCAGAAATTATCTACTCCGGCGCATAGTTTTGCATTTTTCAACCATTTCGATTCAACCATGTCATTAGATTTAACAGCATTTTGATTAGCAGCCATGGAAGTAATAGTTATTCCAGATTCCATGTGAATGAGTTCAAATTGGTCTTCAATCAGTTTCGGATTGATATCAATCTTACTGATTAAATCCATCAGTTCCTTTCCGAAATATTTCTAAAGTTCATGAATGCTCCATTGATTTTCAGAAATTAAATTTTCCACTCTAAAAGCATCAACCGCTTCTTCTTGAGAGTTAACAAATGTAGGCCATTTGTTTAAGCATTTGTCCCAAATCTAGGTGTCTTCAAAAACATCAATAGAGTGACCGTTTGATACATTCCATCTCACAATACTTGTCAAGGATTTACCACCATCTTTGATAATTTTCTATGCAGCATAATTTGATTTGATTCTGTTTTCAACAACCCAACAGGAACCATATTTTGGAAACAAAAATTTATGCAATAAGGAATCATCTTCTTTCATATACTTCCAAGCTAATTTAGCTCTTAGAGGGCCCATTTTGCTCAAGCATGAATGAATTCCTTTGCCGCCTAGTTCCACTGGATCACACATCTTCTTCCAGCTAACATAGTGCAATCCATGATCTTCATTAGATTTATCCCAAATGAAATTTCGGCAAAGCTTCTCCACCTCTTAAAGAACAGTTCTCGGTACTAAAGATACAGTTGAATGGAATGAAGGGATAGATAGAATTACATGCTTTACCAAGGTAATTTAACCTGCTAATGAGATGAATTTGATCCCCCAATTGTTAAGCTTCTTTAGAATTTTGTCCAATATGAATTGGAAATCCACTTTAGACAGCCTCTTTAAAACCAATTTTGTTCCCAAATAATTGAATTCATTCACTTCTTTGAATCCCAAGATGTCTTTAATTTTTCTTTTCTTCAAGCTAGAGACTACTTTCCAAAAAAGCATACCAGATTTTCTTATGTTCACCTTTTGGCCAGTCCAACCATAGTAACTGTTAACAATACCTTTTATAGTTCTAACATTTTTGAGTTTAGCTTCAGCAAAGAAGATGATATCATCAGCGTATAATAAGTGCAAAATTCTTCGGCTGTTACTGCTAACTCGAACACCAAAATCATCCCTTTCTATTATGGCATTAGAAAGGAGCTGAGAACATAAAATGAAAAGGTAAGGAGACAAGGGGCACCCTTGTCTAAAGCCACACCTAGCTTTGATCCAGTTGGAAGGAGTACAATTAACTAAAACAGAGAATGTAGGATTTTGAACACATTCTAAAATAAGCTTTGAGAAGAAATCAGGAAAACCAAAGTAACAAAGAATTTTTTTAAGAGTTGGCCACCCCATTGAGTCATATGCTTGTTCCATATCTAATTTAATAGACACAAGCCCTTTAGAAGCTTTAGAGAACCTAAACTTATGAATAAGTTCATGTGCAATCAAAATATGGTATTAAAGAGATCTCCCTCTAAGGAATCCAGCTTGTTCAAGAGAGATTAATTTTAGAATAATGCTTTTAAATCTACTAAGAAGAACTTTGGAAGCAATTTTGTACACCGTGTTACAAAGGCTAATAGGCCTATAATTATTAGCAAATTTTGGATTGTTAATTTTGGGAATTAGAACAATCAAAGTTCTCTTCTAATCCTCATTCATTTTAGTGGTTTCAAAAAAGTTTTTCATAGCTTCCCAAAATTCAGTTTTAATAATAGGCCAATAATTTTTGAGAAAGAATAACAGATACTGTCTTCACCTGGAGAAGATCCTCCCGTGGTATCTTTAATAGCATTTTCTACTTCTTCAAAACTGGATTCTCTATTTAACTGACTCTTATCATCCTCATCCAGAACAGAGTGGATATCCGGCCAACCTTTAAGTACGCATCTTCTATCTCGCCACTTGTCTTTAAAGTATTGTAACAAAATGTCTTCAATTTGGTTCTGATTTTCCACCATAAATGAATGAGATTGCTGTTCTTTCTAGAACTTGTCATTGAGTGAAAAAATTTTGAATTTTTGTCTCCTTCACCAATCCATTTAACTTTGGATTGTTGTCTCCACCAAGTGTTTAATCGAGCCAAAGTAGAGTTGAGCTCATTAATTTTAAATTTCAAAAGAGAATAATCATCCATGGATAGCTTACCAACTTCAGATTCTTTAGTTTGAAGATTGAGAATTTCTTCTTTTAGCAATTCCTTCATATGATTCAACTCTTTGTGCTTAGCCTTATTCCAAAAGAATAATGATTTGAGAGTCCTTTTAAACTTATAATTCAGAATTTCAGCTGGAGATCCTGAATCTCTTCTCATCCAAGCTTTTTTCACAACAGCAAAAGAAGCCGGATACGAAGCCCACACATCCTCGAATTTGATAGCTCTTTTACTATTTGAAGGAAAAACAGAAGTATTGAGGAGAATAGGACAGTTATCAGACGCAATTCTGAGAAGATGTTTAACAACCATCTTTGATTACAGTTCACTGCTGTAGCATTGACCAAAATTCTGTCCAATCTTTTCATTATCCGATCATAGCCTTTCTTATTATTGCTCCAGGTCAGTTTAGGACCAATGAACTTAAGCTCATGAAGATCATTGGAAGTCATAAAGTATTACATCTCTCTCAGCCCCAATGATAAGCTAAATTTCCTTCCACCAATCTTGTCTTCTTTAGCCAAAAGACAATTGAAATCTTCACCGATCACCAAAGGCCAATCATTGGTGATGTGTTTTTCCAAGCCATTCCAAAGAATTCTTCTATTGTACACATCTTTGCTGCCATATATAGTAGCTACTCTCCATATCCCCTTATTAAAGATATCCAAATCACCTACAATGAATTGAGATGAAGACTCAATCATGTTGAAATTAGCTTGGCTGCTTCTCCACATAGCAAGGATGCCTCCAGATAGACCTTCAGATGGAACATAGCTATAATTCCAACCAGTGCCAATCAAAGATTCCACATCTTTATTCTCAATAAAGACTAGTTTAGTCTCCAATAGCCCAACAAAAATAACATTTTGATTATTAACCACCTCCTTGAGGTAGAGAGAAGCCCTCTTTATCTTGGCTCCTCTATAATTCCAAAATAAGATGGAATTCATTTATGGATCAGTAGGGAATAAATCCCCCCTTTCTCCTTAACCTCTTCTTCATTTTTCCTGCCCCTTGTCTTCAGGCTGATTGGTCCCAAATTTTTTAACTCCTTTGTTCCTCTCTTCTTAACAGTCGAAGGGATATCTTCATAAACTTTAGAAACAACATCGACTGGCTCTATCTGAATGTCTTCATGTTCCTTTGGTTGTAAACCTTCCTCAATTATTTCACCTTCCTCTGCTATAATTCCCAGAATTTTGAACTTGTTTATTATATATGAAATCTTAACCTCAGAAACCTCTCCAGGTCTCGTACCCACTACATCACAGTAGATTTCTACATTAGGATTGGAATCTGTAACAACATCTCCTTCTTTCTGATTCAAACTAATTGAATCAGATGAATTTTGTTTTAATAAAATATTCCCAGCAATTGTACTGATTGTACTGCTTGGTTTAACAGCTTCTTTTGACCTCCCCTCCAAACTATATTTGGCCTTTATTAATTCCTTGCCCCCAGGAACTTTCTTATGAATCTTCTTAGCTTTGTAGTCCACATGAATCCAAGGACCATAGCCATCTCCTTTGCCATTATCAACAGGAACCTGATTTCGAATAATTTTGCTTGTAACTCCAGCTCCCACTATGCCTTCACTAGTTTGAGTTTCAGTCACTTGTTTAGATCCATTTGAAGTAGATTTCTTCAAACATTCCTCCCTTAAGTGACCAAGTTTACCACAGTTGAAGCAAAATGTTAGCAGCCTTTCATATTCAATGTTATGGTAAAATTTCCCAAGTTCTCCTTCAACCCAAACACCCATGGGTAACTTCTCATCGAGTTTGATTCTCACACAAACTCTTGAAAACTCTCTTTTAGACCACTGGAACATGTTTCCATCGATCAAATAAGGAACCCCCACCATGGAAGCAATTCTACAAACATTCACTTAATCCCATGATTGAAGTGGAAGATTTGGCATACGGATCCAAATTAGGGCTGTGAGGCCTTTGAATGAAGTAGGCGAGAAAGCTGCTGACCACCTGTGCATACGCACTATGTTTCCGTTGACATACCAGGGACCTGAAGAAATTATTTCTTCCAAAGATTCGTGATTCTCGAAGGCACAAAGAACCCATCCAAGTCCTAATTGGGTTAAATGAAATTTGCCGAATCTGGACCATTGTTTCCTTAACTCAAAGCTAATGACATAGAAAGGGATATTATTACAAAATATCTTTATCACCAGAGACTTCTTAAGTCTGTTTGAATTTTTTGAATTCATTTCCCACATGAAGTTTAGCAGCTCCGTCTTCACAAAAGTTTTCCCGAAATTGTTTCCTTCTTCTTCCAAGCATTCAGCTCCTATTTTTCAGTAACAACATAGTTTATTTGAGTACAATTCCCAAGTTCTCCATATTCACATTCCCGAACTTTAATCAGGTTAGAGCTCCGATCAGCCTTGTCTATGACTTCATGTTCCTTAGAAATCATATTAACTTCTTCTATAACCAGATCATCAGTAATCTAGTTATCTTTCTGAACACCATACAAAACTTCCTTAGTAGCTTCTGCAGCATTCTTACAAGAGGTTTGAGTATAATCCTCTTTTCGGATTTGATTGCATTTATGGAGATTTGTTCCTTGTTTACAGAATATCTTCGAATTAGAATCTTCAATTAAAATTTGTTTTCCATTGCCAATGCAGTCAACAATCTTCTTCTTTTGTTCAAAAGCTCCTTCCTTGATAATCAGTGGTCGATCTTTGTTAAACCATAACTTATTTTCCTTCTCATGACCATTGTCTCCGAAAGCAGGTGGAGATGAATCAAATTGTCGCGAGAACTTCTGTGATGATGGAGGAGGGTGACGAAGGTTGACTGATTCCGCGAGCCTGAGTCCGGCGATCCTCCGACGCCATTAGAGTCGAGCGGACAAACCGTGAGTAGAAAATTCAAAATTCTACTCCAAACAAGAAAAATGGAGTTTCTCTCTCTTCAAACTTATTCTTAGTTTATTTATATGATTTATAGCACAAAAAAATATAGTATCATTTTTTAATTTTTTTTTTTAACTTTTATCAACTAATATTTGTGACATCTTAGAAATGCCACTATTCAAATACCTTTATCTTTATTACCTAGATGATATCATCACTAAGATCCTGTCATAGTTAGTTAGGCTAAATATGATAGGTAAGTATTAAGCTCTTCGATTCTTCTAAAGTCCCATATAATAGCACCTTAAGAGAAGGCTTGATAAGGTTAAGTAAGCAAATAATCACTCCAACATTTTAAAAGTTCCTTTGAGTTCTTCTCGCGGTGTTAGCCCTAAAAGCGATTGCAAGAAAATGGGCTCTTAAGCTTTTAATTTTTTTTAATTATTTCATAATATTATAACATATTATATGTTCTAATATTCATTTTGAACATGTATGTTTTTACTATCAAGGTAATAATATGTATTTACTACATAAATAATATTATTGTATGAATTATGTATGTGTATAATTATTATGTAAATTCTATAAAATGAAAATGTTATAATAAAGTTTAAACAAAGTTCAAAGTGTGAATTATAACTTTTATAATAACCTCTAATTATATATAAGCTGATGGTGGGTTCAAACCATTTTATAACCTAGTTTCACGGTTCAAAATTTATGTATTTATATTTTAAATAATGCTTAAACATGATTCAAACCTGATTTGATTCTACTTCAAACTATATTTAAACTTGGTTCAATCCTTAAATGATCATTCTTGGTTTTCGCCTTGTTCTATGTTTAAATCATCAATTGCACTAGATAATACACCATAAATCTAGTTCAAATATGATTAATACCAAGTTTAAACATACTTCCAAAAATGTTTCTAAAATTAATCCAATCATTTTGATTCTATTTCAAATATTGTTGAAACTTTGTTCTACCTTAAAAAATGACTAACAAAGTTATATAAATAATGTTCATAGAGTATTACAGATCCAATATTGACAAACTCACATATTAAATACTAATAGAGCTTCTCTTTGAATTGTAATATTTCGTATTCAATTATAACACATATATGTTTTTATATAAACTCTTTTATATTTTCATGCCCAATGATCTAATTAAAGAATTAAACATTATTCTTAATAATCTCATCATCAAATAAAAACATACTAGTGACACTAAACTTTTAAAATTATAATAAAATAAGGGTTTACAAAATTGCAGTTTACATTTCTTCCCAAAAAAAATATTTACAAAAGTCCAGAATACTTATAAAACATCAAAATTAATAAACAAGTTTGCATTATCAAAAGATTATCTTGACTATGCTAGCTCCTAATGTATTTAAATCCAACCAACTCCTACTCAATTGGTTCTTTTCCTTCTTATAAAATTGTTAATACTTCACAGAGCGAGCAACATGATGCTTAGTATGCTATCCAAAAGTCCTATCATAGATATCAATGACCATATTTATTGTTTTACAAATAAATAATTTTGATGACTTTAATAAAAATGATTTAAAAAATTAGCACATAAAAAACAAAAGCATCTGGTTAATCATGCATAGTTTTTTAATATTATAAGAAGATTGGCATGGGCATAACTTGAACTTGAACATTTATAAAAAAATACATTTTGGAACCTATTATTTGAACTTGAGCATCACAAACATTAATATATGCATTCACTTGTACTTTCACATGAGTATCAATATATACATATACACATGAACATTACTTGTATTTGAACTAAATTCTTAAAAGAATATACAACATATAAATTATGATATGCATACATCTTAATGCCCCCTTATAACTCCACTTCCTTTGCGTGCCATCTTTGGTCAGTCCAACTACGCAAGGAAAATGGTGCAGATGCATTCTTTATTCTCCTTAACACCACTATCACCTATAGCTTTCTTGACTCTCTATCACTTATACAAGGTAGACGAAGCAAGAGAAATAAAAACATAATATAATAGAATATAGAGGACCCTTGTAATATTACATAAAATGCACTTTAACAACTTCTTCAAGAAATGATATGCTCATATGGAACTTTCATGTTTAATATTAAATTATAACATTTAATATGAACATAGACTATTTTAAATAAGGCTCCCGAGTTTGTGATTTTAATGATAGCAAATATTTTTTATTGCCTCTTTATTTCTCCTAGTATTTATATTGCATATCTATTTGTGTGTGTACTAATATTTTAGGTACATAATGCATAATTTAATGAAAATTCAAGGCTCAAGATTAGGTAGAATATGGTGTATTGAAATAGTATGCAATTTTTAGTTAATTATTTTTTTAATTTCTTGAGTTAAGTCGTATAATGGTGTATGATAGCCTAGAGACCATGTATACACCCATGGAGAAAAAATAATAATTTTAAATATTTTAATTTTCTTATAAATCATACCAAATGATTTATATCATATTGTATGAACTATTGCTACAAAAATTAATTAACTATTTTATTTATCTAAGAAAATAAATTTGAAATATAATGAATCGTACATTACAGACACCACATTGTGATGAATGATTTTTCATAATAATAAAACCCACCATTAATTAACTTAGTTGATTATTTAAAACATGAATTTTATCCTATTAGTTTAGTACAAATGTAATCATACAGTATAATATTTAAATCATTACCTAATCTAATCCCTATGATTTGTCAATTAAATTAAGGTTTAATAAATATGGTAAATCATACAATAAGATGTATATCATGTTGGATGATTAATAGAGATGAATTTGTTCATCTAAAAAATCACCATGGATGAAACTTTAATTTTTTTTACTAATTATAAGTATTATGTAAATCATACTGGAAAATTGATATAGTTGATTTCAATTATCCCAATAATCATCCTGTATGATATGAAGAATAATGGACTAATCATATTATACTATCCTAGAATTATACAATATAACTAGTATGAAAACTTGAGTTAGTTATTCATAAAGAATAAATAGGTTATTTTGAACTGATCGTGATTTATGATTATTGATCGTATAGTATGATAAGTGACGGCTGAATTGAGTTTTTAAGATTTATTGAGGCCTCTTATTTATGCTTTATGTTGAGAATTTGTAAGAGTCTTTTTGGCATTCATTAGGTGTTTTTTTTCAGAAGAAATCTTGAAGATAGAGCCTATAGCATGGTAGAGAATGGGTGAAGTTTGTGAGAGGGAGAAGATACTTGTACTTTTCAAGGGAGTGTGAGATGGAGTTCCACAAAGTTGATTTCTTAAACTTGCACCAAAGTTCTTCCATGCATCAATGTTTGACTTAAGGGAAGCTTTGGGAAGAAGATCTATTTGGAATTAAAGCATGCACCTACTCTACTATACCAAGGAAGGTGAATGTGATCCCAAGTTTTCTTCATTCAATAGAAGAGTAAAAAAGGATTTGTGGTTCTCTACCTTAGCTAGAAGGGTAAAAAACCTCAAGAAAAATGATCCATTGTACACTTTGTAAATAGAAACACCACTGAGGGTTATTTAATAACTCATCCATGAATTATTTTGACAACATTAAGTTTAATTTTTGAAAAATTTGCATGTCAACTTTTCTATAATCAGTTAATTTTTGCATGTGATATTTGATACAAATTAGTTATTATATACACTCAGGTATAGGCAATAGAGTAAAAATTGATATTACTTTTACTTAATAGAGTATTGAGGATAGAGATCTTGTATAACTCAATGTTAAATATATAAATTGCTTTTTTATATGCACTAAAATTTGAAGACTATATGAGAGTCTCAATATGCACCACTCATTAAGAGATTTGGGATAGGTTATGCATCACGTATGAGGGTACTAATGAATTGAAGAAATCTAGGTCCAACAACTTACTGCATGATTATGTATTCTTTCATATGAAACCTAATGAGACTATCAAAGATATATACACTATGTCACTTAGACAGTAACATCCTTGCATGATTTTGATAGAGAACTTTCAAACTTTAAGAAGACAAACAAAAATTCTATGTTGTATTCCTGATAATTTTGATGCCAAAGTCAATATTATATGTGAATCGAAAGATTTGAATGTTCTTTTTTCTGTATTTATAAAAGCAATTTTCATTAATAAGAAAGCTATTACGATTTGCTAAAGAAAAAGACAATAATCATATTCCTTCTTTAACAAAGTGACCAAAGAAGAAGGAATGTTATTAAAATAAAAATAGTTCCAAAGAAAATTACTACAATGTGCATAAGTGGCAAACATATTAACCATTTATTCAAAACTGTTGGAACAAAATGAAAAACAACATTTTCAAATTTATGCAAAAATAATAGATCCTTATTCCAAAATCCATCATCCTTCTAATTAGAAGCATTCATAGAGTCAAATATCATATTGATGATATTTTTATTGTCTCCTTTAATAACAACTCCTTTGTAGTCAAACTTCCATTTTTGTAATTTTTTTTCTAATGACTAAAATAGCTTGATGTTCTAATTAGGTGTTATCCCAATGCTTTATATTTTTGTAGAAAGCAAGAAGCAATCTACCTTTACGATCCCTTATTCCTCCTCCAATACCTCAAAGATTAGACCTTTTTAAATAAGAATCAACATTGACTTTAATCCAATCCAGTGGTGGGGGATGACAAGAATCTAAAAACTCTGAGTGGAGATTAATATCCTAGTCTTCTAGAATTAGATTACATCTTAGCTGCAAAACTATCATTATAAAATTCATGGTAGTAAATGAAACTGATGGCACAGGACCATTATGCTTAGTAGAATTCCAATTTTTCCATCAAAGCTAAACTTCTATAAGATAAACTCGAACAATGCTTGGATTAATATTTGTTAACCTTCTATGTTCAGCAATACCTTCCTCCATAGAATGAAAAATTGGAATAATAAAACCATTCTTTCTTAGTTTGATAATAATCTCAATAAGATATTTACAAAGCATGGTAATATGAACAATATTTTCAATCTCATGACATCCTATAACACAAGCAATAGTTTGAATGTGATTTCTATGATTGAGAAATTCATTTATTGGACATCATTCTTACTTATTCTCCACCAAAATAAATGCACCTTTGGCCTAAGCTTCAATTTGGACATCAAATTCATGAAAACATCAACTTCTTCAACATATAAATGATCAAACCCGACTTGATATGCTAATGAAGTAATAAATTTCCCAGAGTGTTGATGGACTAATTCAATTTGATCTTTAATAATATGTAAAGAAATAGGAACATGAATAATTAAGTACATAATATCTTCATTGAAGAATTTTAGGATTTAAGGAATAATTCAACTACCATTCAAAGATAAGAAACTTGAAAATTTATTGTCTTGTAATCCCACGTGATGAATATATGAAGGCCATCTATTTAAGCTTCTACCAAGCATCCAAGCATTATCAAGAATTTGACTTTGTTACCATTAGATAACTTCCATCTAATAATATGTTTAAGTTGAATAGTACCATCAACCAAAATATGCCACGTTGACGAGGAACCTCTTTTGATTTTGGCATTCTAAACATACTTCCCATATTTTGCAATAATTGAATATAGAAGAAAGATTTTGGATAAAATTCCAAGCAAACTTAGCATTTAAACCACCACTTTGATTTTAATAGAATGACTATCAAAACCACCCAACATCTTTTTCTTGCATATTTCATCCCAAGCCACATAATGTAGCCTATTTCTTCCTTTATCCTTATGTCAAATGAAATTTCTACATATCTTTTCAAGATCAAATAACACAACCTTTGGTACCAAAGAGTGAGTAGATACAAAAATAAGAGGTGATAAAATTGATGATTGAATCAATAAAATTCTTCCTGGAGAAGAAAGGCACTTGTTTCCCCATGTGTTAAACCTTTCCAACACATGATCAATAATTTCCTGAAATTCAGCATATTTCATTCTTCTTAGCACAATTTTTATTCCAACATATATACATTCTTTTAAAATTATAAAACTAAAACTCTTGGATATTCTCCATTATCTTTCAACTTCAATAGAATTCCCAAAAAAATTAAGATTTCTTGCTATTAACTTTTTGTCCTATCCAACCACAAAAATCACCTATAATATCTTTCATAGACTCAACTTCTTTTAGAGAAGCAACCAAAAAAGAAGCACATCATTCGAAATTAGTACACTTGAATTTTTATTATATTGAGGAGCAATTTTAATACCCAACTCATAACCTCTTTGAAGGGTGCAATTAGATAAAATTTGAGAACACATTATGAAGAAACATGGAGACAAAGGACAACTTTGTTTAAATCCACTTTTATCCATTATCCATTTAGAATTCCTCCCATTTATGAAAATAGAAAAATTAGCATTCACCACACATTCAACAATGAGATTATGTAAGAAACTCTAAATAATTCAATGTTTTAACTAAAGTTGGTCAACCCTTACTATCATAAGCTTGCTCCATATCTATCTTAATAGTCATAAGACCCTACTTAGAGTTAGAAAACATAAAATTTATTAAAGATTTCTTAGGCTAAAAGGCAATGACCAAACGTCGATCTTCCCGAAACAAAAGCTACTTGATCTTTAGATATAACTTTTGGAAGACACCACTTTAATTTATTCATTAACATGCTTACTGCAATCTGCTAAATTGTTTGACATAAGCTAAATGGTATAAATTAAGTGGGTTCCATATAAACTTTCACTTTAGGAATTAACACAATTAGTCTTTCCTTCTATAAAGGATTCATCTTTGCAACCTTGAAAAAACTATCAATAGCTTTCCAAGTATCATTTTTAATAATATTCCAAAAATATTTAATAAAAGAAGCAATAATACCATCAACTTTAGGTGATTTATTTTTGGCCATCTTATGAAAAGCTTCATAAAATTCCTCAAATATAAATTATGCATTAATATTCACAAACTCAACATTGTTGTTTTTCTACTTCTCATGGGCTTCACGCCAACTTATCAAAATACAATTTATAGTCTTCCATTTATCTTTAGAACATTAAAAAACATCTTCAATATCTTCTTGATCTTCAATCAAATGCCCATTCTCATCTTTAATTTTTCTAATCAAATTTCCATTCTTCTTAGCCAAAGCATAATTGTGAAAGAATTTAGATTTGGAATCTCCATCATTAATCCACTTCACCTTAGCTCTTTGGTTCCACCATGTAGCTAACTGGTTCAAATTCACATTCATTTCATTCACTTTCATCCTAAGAAAATTCAAATTTTCTATAGAAAAATAAGAAGACTCACTTTCTTTTTATAGGATATTAAAATTTTCATTCCTTAGCTCTTCCTTGAGCTCATTTAAGTTCTTTAACTTATTCTTATTCTTGAAATACAAAGCCTTCAATGATATCTTCATTTTATTATGGAGTACTTCAGCATCAACACCCAAAGTACCTACAGCCAGATGATGGAAAAAATCCTAATCCTCACCAATAATCCTATTAATGTCCCTCCTATCAATAAAGCTAACTTATTTTCCAATAATCTAAAAAAAAAAAATAAACATTATTGTCTTTAACAATTTTCCTAAGATATAGTGAAGCCTCCCTCTTTTTTGGCTTCCCTATAATTCCAAAAAAGAAACAAAGACATTTAAGAAACCAAAGGGCATCACTCCCCAACATTATGACTCATCTTACATCACCTTTCCTTTTCCTAGGAAATTCTTTAACAGGTCCTAAAGATTTATGTTCTTTAAAAAATTTAAGATTACCACTTGAAGAACTTATATCCTCATTACAATTATCGAAACTAGAAGAATTAGAACTTATCTTTCTTTCTAGATTTTGGATAAACCATGCATTTTTATGTTCCATATCAGCCTTCTTATGAGAAACATTGGAATCCATATTTATTTTACTTCATCGTAATAGTCTTTTGTTATCAAACCACTAGAATTCTTTACTTCTATCTTCAAAATATCAGCATCTCATAAACAAAAAATAATAATAAAAAAATATTTGCTTCAATTTTTAGATTAATCTCTACATTTCCAAGTGTTGGATCATCAGCATAAGAATCATCAACTTCAACAACATTTGCATTAGTTTTTGAATGAACATGAGCTATAATTTCACCATCTTATATGTCTTCAGCTTTATCTAATATTTTCCTTTTTATAGCGTCATATTCGGTACAATTAAGCAAAACATTGAACTTATTAGCATTAAGTTCACATTATATGAATTTCGAATCAATATCTATAACTTTGTTTTTAACAGCCTCAATAATAGGAACATCTGATATAGGATTATCATTATTAAAATTCTAATTAATTTCCATATCATTTTTATCAACATCTATTTGCTTAGAAAAAATTTTGTCATTATGTTTCACTCCCACATTGCCTAGCTATATAACATAATTAATTTTTGTAATGTTGACACTAGGTTTTTTATAATTATTTTTAAAAATAAAATTCCTTTTTTTATCCTTGAACTTCACATGCATCCAAGGACCATATTTAACATCATTTACTTGTTTTGAAGTAGCAGCTGCTATTATTTTTTCCATGAACCTCATCATTTGGTTTAACAGAAGATTTATAAGCCAAATAATCTTCCTTGTCGAGACACATCTCAGCTTTATGTCCAATCTTTCCACACTCAAAATAAAATGAAGAAATTTTTTTAAATTCTATTTTTTGAAACAACAACAACAACATCAAGACATTATCTTACTATGTGAAGTTAGCTACATGAATCCCCTTTCACTCTCATTTAAATCAAATAAGAAAAGCCATATGAAATATTTTCTAACTAAGTCTTTTTAGGTCTACCCCTACCCTTCTTAACATAAGTAAAATCCAATGCATCTATATTCCTAACTGGGTCATCAAAAGAATGCCATTTTATGTAACCAAACCATTTAAGGAGGCTCTCTCTAATATTATCTTGTATTAGAGCTACTCCAACCTTTACATTTATATGATCATTTTGTATCCTATCTGTAAGAGTAAAGCCACTCATCTCTGGAGCACTTAACTTAATAATATGCTTCTCTTTTAATGGCCAACATTCTACACCATAAAGCATTGCATGTCAAACCGCCATCTTATAGAATTTTCCCTTAAGTTTGATGGGGACTTTTCTATCACACAACAAGCTCGAAGCATTCTTCTACTTCAACTATCCAACTAGAATTCTACAAATAATATCCCTTTCTATTTCACCATCACTCTGAATATTAAACTCAAGATATCTAAAGTGTAATATTATTAAAGACTTTATCACCCAAAGTCATAATCGTCAACTATAACTATCATTAGTAAAATTATATTCCATATAATTAGTTTTAGATCTACTCAAATTAAAGCCTTCATATTCTAGGGTTGACCTCCATAATTCAGGTTTACCTTTCACTCCCTCTCTAATCTTATCAATAAGAAGAATATCATTAGCAAAAAGTATACACTAGGGTACAACCTCTTACAAATATCTAGTGAGAACATCTAAGACTAAAGTTAAAAAGATATGGTCTTAAGGTTGATCCTTTATCTAATTTAAATGAAATAGGAAAAAACTTGGTCAAACCACCTTGTATCTAAATACAAGTACCAACTCCTACATACATATCCTTATATAACTCAGGAACCAAGCCTATGATTTTTTATTATTACAAACATTAACTTTGGAATTTATTATTTTTCCTATCAAATATTGGATATCTCTGTTTGTTTTTGGGGGTACTAACATTTCAAGAAAACCATACACTACTCCAGACTTTTTAAGACTCTAAGATAAGGTAGAATAAGAAATCATATGATATAGTATATATATTTTACTTTCTTATTTTCTATTTCTTGAGTCTGAGAAAGAGTGTATGCAATTAGGTAATAGTGAACAACACAGGGGGAGAAAGATAAAAAGTTGAAGCAAAAAATGATCTTTTTATCTAATCATATTATACGATTACTCTTTATACCTGTTTGATTGAAAAAGATAGTCTTGAAAAGGTTAATTTTCATTTGGAATATTTAATTTCATGAATTTTTAATTTCAAAATTAAACACATCATTATGAATGTTATATCACCTTATGTGGCAAAAATATCATTCCCTAAGAGGTTCTGAATATAAAATATTAAATTTATCTTCATCATCATAGCTAAATTCAGGAGAGAATGACATATGACCCAAAAGGATCAAAATAAAGTTAAATTAAGTATTTGTCTATGATAATCTAACTAAATGATCATTAATTTCATAATCAAAATCATAATAATATAATGATATAACTTCTTAGCGAAAGAAGATATTATTTATTATTGTTAGTTGAATATAATAATAATGATTTGATTTTCCCAAGGAGAATTAATTAGAGTTTTGAAAATTTGATTTTTAAAAATTTGATTCGTGTCCCAAATCTCTTATGATTGCAAGTCCTCATAGTTAATTCAATCGTAGGGAAAACCATAGTTTTGCTATGAATACTCTCAATTAAAATAATTGTGGAAATTTTGTTTAGAATATTCAAGGAATGATAGCAAAGGATTGGAGTTTGAATTTTCAAAGGAGAATGGAGCAAGGTTGAACACTTATTTATGGAGTCAAGGGAGGATGGGTAGGATGCCTTTCAAGATTCTAAAATAATTTAGAAATTCTCCAGCTAATCCTAAGTATTGGGGTAAATTTTTGATTGATGAGAAGTTTTAGTTTAAGTTATGAAATTATTAGAAGTTTGGAATTATATTCCATGAAGGTTGGGATAATATTCCCAGAAGGTTGAGGTCTTATGGTCTGACCCTACCTTAGAACCTAAATCTAAATTGGGCGTTGTACAATAGTAACTCAAACTTAATTAATGAAAGATTTGAACTTACCTCGATCTGGATTAGTAAGCCAAATAAACCACCTAGTCACTTTAAACAATGAATCTTGTCATTATGAAATACTTGTAGAGACATTGATTAAGTTATGTTTTTTGACAAAGACGTCGATATCTAGAGAATGAACTTAAGGTACCCCTTAACATATATTGGGCAATATGCTTGAAAGTAAAACATAATTAAAATTTTGACAATTTGAATTTGTTTCTAATGCAATGAATGTTGGTGAACTCAATAAATGCTTAAATTAAAATGAAGCATTATTAAAAAGTCATTAAAATAGATTTTTTCCAATAGAATGCATAATATCCCCTTGACAAAACTACACCCTAATTAGCAGGTGTTCTACTAGAACCCGCAAGTGAGGAGGTACCTGACAAGGAAGAGAAGAATAAAAATATTTACATAAAAAAACTCTCGGTGGTCTGAGCTTACTTCTTAAGAGCATTTGAGTTACTATGTGAGCTTAAATTTTCTAATTTTAATTAAAGTAGAAAAATCTTGTATCGTGCCCTCATGAGCCTTCAATCAACTTATATGCTAAATCAAAATTGACATAGAAATTTCCAAAAAACACTATAAAATATTAAACCTTTTGATGTGTAATTAGGATTTAAGTTTGCTTTATTTGGGATTTTCTACAATTAGTTATGAATTTTTGAAGTTTTGAGTCAATTTTTAACTAAGTTTAACGAAATAGTTGACCTTTTGACTTTAAATATTTTTTAAGGACTGATATTTTTAGAAAGTACTATATTTTAATTCGAGTTGAATACATTTTAGTTTGCTCAATTTGAGATTTTTTGGAATTTTTTATTTCAAAGCCTGATAATTATTTGATTTTTTTAAAATGGTTAATTAGATAGGTTTTGAAGATTTGAACTCAAATGAACTCAAAACTTCTTGAAACCACCTCCAAATTGCAAGAATGACCTGAGGGGTTCTCAAGGGTTTCAGAATTTTTTATTTTTTTGAATTTTTAATTAATTATATTAATTAAATATTAATTTTCAATTAAAATTAAATTAAATTTAAATATAGAATTAAATCAAAGAGGTTTTATTTTTCCTAATGGAAGTTTGAGTTTGGGTTATTTTGAAGTATTAGTTTTATTTTTTGGACTTATTTTGAATTTAATAGAATTTTTAAAAGTTTTAGGGATTAATTAAGAGATTAATTAAACATTTTAAGGATTTTTAAAGTTAGTGAAATTTTTTTTATGTGTTGTATGTGTTACTAAGTTCAAATTGTTTAAATTTAATGTCAATAGGAGGTGTATCTTATTTTCTAGAATTATTCTAAGTTTTCTAGACATGTGTCCTTAATTATTTTCTTTAATGATGTCACTAAGTTATGTATGATCAAATCAATGTTTTGCTAACCCTTGAAAAAATCATGATAAGCACACACACAAACACATTCAAATCCTTATAGCTAGGTGCAAAGTGCATCCTAAGCAAGCAAGAATTAAAGATAACATGTATAATTAAAGGCAAGATTAGTAAATAATCAAAATAAGATTATCCACTAATCACCCCCCATGAATTCCATTCATGTAAGTTCAAGCTAAATTTAAAATTTCAATAAGTCACTCAAGCTCTCCAAATTTAAAATATATAATTTCTAAATAAATTTTAATATTAAGAAAATAGGTCAATTTTACAAATTTTTTCATTTTAATTCATTTTTTATAATTTTATAATTTTTACTGGTATTTAACATAGTTTTAAATTAATTTAAACTAATTAAAATAAAATGGCAGTGCCACGAGGACATATAGCGCATTCTAGTTTGTTAGATATAAACTCGCAGTAATAGTGGGCCATGTGTCAGCATCCCATTGGATAGATTAAAAATGTGGTCCTCGGGGACAATTCTTAGCATGATTGCACTATAACACAATCATGTCCAATGACTGTGTGATGGCGTGCCTCAGTCGCCATGGCCACTTATCCACATCAGTGCAAGCTTTCGACTGATAGATCACCTGCTATTTCAAATGAATAGTTTTTATTGATCTGAATGAAAATTTGAAGCAACGAATGCATACACGTAATTACATTGGAGTGTAGTATGACAAAATCATAGCCGTTGATCTTCAGATCAATGGCTGATATTTTGTACTTATGAATGAGACTACAAAAATGCCATATAAAGCATTATTTGACTTTTTTCTCTATATCAAATTGTTCAAAAATGCTGAAATTTAAAACTGACTAGGGAACTTGAACATAATGTTTGGGGAAAAGATTTAATGGTTCTAAATGTGATATTTAAAAAGATATTTAATATTATGACTTGTGACCTAGGTTAAGGATTTTTAAAGAAATTTACTGTTGGATTTGACAAATTTGGGATTCTCTAAGCTTCTTGACTATCCATCAAAATTCTCATTCAAAAATCATAGTCTAAAACATACCGGATCAGGCGCTACAAGCCCTAGATAGTGAAAGGTTTTAGTTCACTGGAAATCTCATCGCCAGCAAGGTTTGAGTGGTGGGTTTGAACTTGGAATATGGAGAGATTCCTCCAGGGAGCTCAAATAAAAAGTGCTTGAGGTCTTAGGAGCTGAATGTAGTGATAGAGGGTAACTTGAGTGTGTGAGCTTGATTGAGTCATTTTTTCCCTATTTAAATATCCTCTGATATTTTGAATGGCTAGGATGAGTTGGATGGGCTCTTGGATAAATATCTTCCATCTAGGGGGTAGTTGGGTGTAGGGATATTAAAGGAACAAAATGACACATGAGGTGGAAAGCCTCTCAGTCCCATATGTCCATGTGGGAGCAAATGTGAGCCATTTTATTTTGACCTGTAGGTTAAAATCAAATGCAGGAAGGTTCTATAGCCATTTAAAGCTACTGGCGTGGAATAAGAAGGGTGGGATTAATTTTAAGAGGCCATTTAGTGGTCATTAGACCTTTTGTTGACGTGGCACCAAGGGCTGATTGGATTGGTTTGGAAGGGGCTTCAGGCTAGAGGGTTGATGATTGAATGGATTAGAGGGATTTTAAAATGATTTGACCAAGTCTTGGATGTTGACTTGGTTAACCTAACTTGATTTTTATTAGCCAATAATTAATCCATGATTAAACCATGAGTTAGAGCTAATTTAAGGTTTAAAACGGGTTAACAACTTGATTTTACATAAATGGGCCTTAACAGGTTATTGGGTCAACCTTGGTTAACTCGTTAACCAGGTCGACCCAAGGCCAAGATCTAGGCTTAATAGATTTAAAATATTTTTTTGGGTCTGGTGAAGGCATTTGCAGGAATAAAAAAGTTTAGATTGGTCAGAAAGACCATTTAGGCCCTTAGTGGGTCATTGGGTCAATCGAGGTTAACTTGGTCAACCAAGTTGACCTAGGGGCTCGGATTAGGCTCAATAGACTTGAAATGATATTTAGAGTTTAAATGAAGTGGTTTGAGAGACCAGGAAGGTCATTTAGTTCAAATTACCTATTTGAACCTTTAATAACTCATTAGGCTAGCCTAGGTTAACCCAAGAGCTGGGATTAGGTCCAACAGGTTTGGTTTGATGTTTTAAATATATTGGGAGTTGTCTAGGGGTTAAGATTATTATTTTAATTGAAATTACTATTAAAACCCTTAAGCGGCATTTTGGTTAAAATAGGTTTACATAGTCAACCAGCCTCAACTAGGGTTTGGGTTTGAGTCCTATGCACTCTAAATGATGTTTAGAATGCATTAAAAGAGGTTCTAGGGCTTGAATTCATTGGTTTATGTTGAAGTTTAAAAATAACACCAAAAATACCCTTGAGGGGCATTTTGGTGATTTTGACTCCTATTCAAAGTGGAATAAATTGAGTCTACTAAAATGTAGTTTATTTCTCAATATATTATGATCTAGATTTGGTTAGAGGCTTTTGAGAAGGTTCCAAGGTCAAAATCCACTAGGTGGCTGGTCTAGTGGCATAGGCCATAAATATTTGAAGGTTTGACATATGCTATAATTTTTGAAGGTTTAACATCCTTTGGAAATAGACTTAGTTTCTAAGGCTAGGGACATAGAATGAGCTCAAATAAAGAGGGTTATTTATAGAGAAATGTCTTATAAATATTCTAATGATATACTCTTAATCAAAGGTTATTTAAATGGGTTTTAAATTTACTAAAAAAATCTTCCAAAAAGGGTTTCAGAACTTAGCATATTAAGACTTGATTTTGGTCCAGATTTTTTGATTTGATCTAGATTTTTGGTTTGATTGATTAAATTTGAGTAACGCATATAATTAATAATCATTTGAGTGATTGTTAATAACTTGTTAGGATCACAGTTTGATAGGGGGCTGGATTACTGAAATCTAGGAAGATTAAGGGTCATGATTGATTTGAGATTTGGATAGGTCATAGGGTCTAGATAGACTCTTGGATTGACTTTACAATTCAAAATTGTCTGGAGTTTAAATAGATCTAGAGGATGGGTTAATCCTAGGGTTTAGATTGATCCTAAAGCTTAAAGTCTAGAAGAATCCTATGATCTATATAGGTCCTATGGTGTGAGGTTTTTAAGAATCCTATGGTCTGGTGTTTGCAAGGATCCTAGGGTTTAGAGTTTATAAGGATTCTTGGGCCTAGATTACTACTAGGGATTTAACTATTGATGATTCCTAGGGCTAAATAGATCCTAAGGTTTGGAATTTAAAAGAATCCTAGGGTCTAGATTAATCTTAGGGTTTAGATTGGTCTGGAGACTAGATTGATCTGGGGTCAAGATTGGTTTGGAGTCTTAAAAATTCCTAGTGATCTCATACAAAAATGAAGTCAGTAGTACTATACAAATTTTTTTCTATTCAAAAGCATGGATTTTTCTCCCATAATACTTTAATCAAATCATGACTTATTTAAATTTGAAGTTTGTAATGTACAATCTTAGTTGTACCACATGTCTAATAGAGAAAAAAATTGGTCATCCTTTCTTGTACCAAACAAATAAACAAATTTTGAACTCTTCATACAATATGAGAAAAGTCATATTATATGATTGATATAGTGGGAAATTTAGGTCGTACTAGTTTGTATCAAATGAAGTAGTGATTTTCTAACTATTTGTATAGTATGAGATAATTGTACTATACAACTGATAGAGTATGAAATCATTATCATACCATTTTTTACCTAATGAAAGATTTATTTTTTAAATATTCATACATTATAATATCAGTCATACTATATGAATGATAGAGTATGAAATTTTGGTCCTACAATTTTGTATTAAATAAAGTCATAATTTTTTTAAATGAACATATTGTACAATAACAAAGTGAAAAATGATTAACAGATTACAAAATTATAATCATATTCATATTCATCTAATGAAAAGTAGAAAATTAAATATAATGTACCAAATGATATTGGATGGTACAGTATGATATGTTAACCAATTTTATACACTTCATTTGGACAACTTTTTACTTCATACATACGAGTTTCATTTTTTTAAATTATTTCTACTTTATGATTTATTATCATACAGTACAAACATAATTTGGATCTGTTGAATTTTTTTAGTTTTTGGATGGTTTTTAAAGTCTTCTTATATAAGATGTACTCAAAACAATTTCAAGAGATCTTTTGCTTTGATCTTATCTTGAGAGGGATTATGAGAGAGATTTTGAGAGAGAACAGAGGGGGATTTTATGAGAGGAATTATGAGGGATTTACTAGGTTGCACAAAGTGAGGATCTCATTCATCTTCTTCAAAGTTTCTTCCCTACTTCTTTAGTTGCTCTTGGAAGATGTTCTTTAGCATTGCATCAAGGTTCTTTGCCTTCACCAAGATGGTGAAAAAGGATTCAAAAGTACTTTTCCTACTCTTGGAAGAAGGAAGAGATTTAAGGTACAATACCAACTTAGAGGGTGTAAAAGGCTTCGGTTCTCTACTGCACCAGGTTAGTTTAAAAGAGTTTGTAAGACCTTCTCTGCCGTGCTATGGGAATAAAAGAAGAGTCACTCTTGTTTAGTGCAATTCCTGGAGAAGGTGTCTCAAGGGAGTGGACATAGCTCTGATTGGACAAAACCACTATAAAAAATTAGTGTTCTTTTTCTATTTGTATTTTTTTAGCATGTTATTTTCTGCACTTTAATTTTTGTGGTTGAAAAACTTCTATGTTATCTATTGTAGCAATTCTAAAAATTTAGGTGTAAAAGGTTAAAGTTTTAAATATCATAAAAGGAGTTTTTATTCTTTTTTTTTTAAGAAAGCTAACCAATTCACCCCTTTAAGTGGTATCAGAACCTGTTTAAAAAATTAAGGTTTAAACAACTTTTTGAAAAAATGATCATGGCTAATTTTGTAAACAAAAATATTGTAGAATGATACTTAATTACTAGACTACATTTATTCACTAACATTCCTTTTGATTTCTAAAATACTTGCATGTCTACTTTTTTGCAATCACTTGATTATTGCATATGAATGTTAGTACATGAAGGTTATTATACACCTGCTAGAATTGTTAATACAATCAAAATTTAAATACCATTTATTGAATGGTGTTTAGAAGATAAAGGCTTAGCACAACTAAATGCTAAATATTTGAACTATTTTTTTATACTTTAAAATATGAAGATTTTATGTATATCTCTATTTATACAACTGGTAAAGAAAGATGGGATAGACTCTACAAAACTTATGAAGTAATAAATAACATAAAATAATCTAGGTTGAATATTTTACAACATGATCATGAATTTTTTGTATGAATCCTAATGATTCAATTTCTAAAATGTACTCCATATTCACTCAAATTGTTACTTCACTCCATCCTTTTGTTAGAGAACTCACAAATTCTTAAAATGTTTACAAGATTTTGCATTGTCTACCTACTTCTTATGATGCAAAAATTACTCGATAACTAAATTTATAGATCTAAATATTTATTCAATTGATAATTTACTTTGATCACTCATTTCTTATGAGCAAGGAGTGAATCAAAGATAGATTGATGTAGGTGATAAAAGAAAAGAGAAAATGGTTGCTTTGAAAGTGATCAATCCATACAAGAAGATGAAGATGATATTGTACTAATGATGAAACAATTCAAAATTTTCCATAAGGAAAAAATGACATCATTAGTAATGGAATAAAGTTAAATTTAATAAAAATCCAAAAGTTTCTTTTGAATTCTTTTGCTTTGAATGCAGAAAGCCATGGCACATAAAAAGTGAATTCTCAAATCTTAAAACTCACACTAACAAGGAGAAGGTTGAGGAGAAAGACAAAGTTAAAAAGGGCAAGAAGAGAACACAAAAAGCTTTTTGGGCTGACTCAACTTTTGATTCTTTAAAAATAAAAGCAGAAGAGGAGGTAACAAATTTGTGCTTAATGGTAGACAATCTTGATCATTTAGATCAAGAGCAGGAATGCTCTCATAAAAGACCTTATGATTGCATGTGGTACCTAGATAGTAGATGTTCAAGGCATATAACTGGAGATACAAAGAAATTTATTTCTCTGGAGGCTATAGCAGGAGGCATGGTAACAATTGGAGATTACACCATCAGGAAAGTGGTGGACACATGTATGATTGGAAATTAAAAAATTCATTGTTAAAAATGTCTTATTAGTGGATGACTTTATGCATAATCTACTCAGTATTAATTAGCTTTGTAATAAAGATTTCAGCATAAAATGTTTACCTACAAGCTACATTATGAGGCTAAAAGGAAATATTGTGTTGAATGAGAAAAAAAATATTTATATGCTTGATTTAAAATGTGTTGAATCTTTTAATACTTGCTACCTAAAAGCTATTTCTCATGAATCTTAGTTGTGGCATAGAAGACTTTGTCTTGAAAGTATAAAAAATATTAGGAAGATTACCCAAAATGAATTGGTTTGAGGCATACACAAACCAGATTTCACTAGGAACCGCATGTGTGATGCCTATTAGTTAAGAAAATAAGTCAAATCCTCTTTCACTCAATCAAAGACTTTAGCCACCCTTAGAAGTCCTTCACATGGATCTGTTTGGACCATTTAGCACAACAAGTCTAAGAGGGAAAATTTTTATGTATGTAATTGTTGATGATTATTCAAGTTTTACTTGGGTTAAATTGCTATCTCATAAAATTGAATTATTCAATAAATTTAGAATATTCTCCACCTGGATTCAGAAGATGCTTGATTATGAAATACTTACCTTTCATAGTATTCATGGTAAAGAATTTAAAAATAAAAATTTTGAGACATTTTGTAAGGAGCAAAGGATAAATCAATAATTTTTAGCTCCTAGCACCCTTCATCAGAATGGGTATGCTAAAAGGAAAAATAGAACCTTGGCAGAAGCCACTAGAGCTATGTTAGTAGAATATTAACTTCTTAAATTTTTTTGGACTGAACAGGTAAATACAACCTAGTATGCTTTGAATAGGGAGAAAATTAGATACAATTTAAATAAGACACCCTATAAACTCCTTAAGGGTATGACACCTAACCTCTCATAGGAAAATTTGATCCCAAGTCTGATGGATGGCTTTTCCTAAGGTACTCAAGGGTTAGTAAATCCTTTAGAGTTTTCAACAAAAGGATATTGGCAGTAGAGGAGACCACTCATTTAGTTTTTGATGAATCTGATAAATCTAGAGGGTTTAGGGTAGAAGAAGAAGAAGTTGAGGAAGTTAACCAAGGAGTAGAAAATATAAATTTGAAAGAAAAGGTAGAAGCTAAAAACATTTTGCCTATATATTTGAAATATTCTTCAAGTCATCCTAAAGAACTGATCTTATGAGACCCTTATGAAGGTGTTATAACTTGGCATGGACTTAGCAAAGAAGTAAACCACTCTACCTTTATTTCAATCACTGAACCCACAAATATAAATCAAGCACTTTCTCATGAATTCTATATGCTAGCTATGTAAGAGGAGTTGAATCAATTTGTTAAAAATAATGTCAGGGAATTTGTAGAAAGACCTAGAGATTATAGTGTTGTTAGAAGTAGGTTTTTAAAAATAAAATGAATGGTTCAGGTGTAGTGGTAAGAAATATGATAAGATTAGTAGCTAAGGGGTATAATCAAATAAAAGGGATTGATTTTGAGGAGACTTTTGCTCCTGTTGCCTGACTAGAAGCCATTAGAGTGCTACTAGCTTTTATTTATTTTAAGGGATTTAAATTATTTCAAATGGATGTTAAGAGTGCCTTTATTAATTAGGTGATAAAAAAGATATTTGTTTTGAGAAACCTCCACATTTTGAAAGTTCATAGTATCATAATCATGAATTAAAATTAAAGAAGACATTATATGGATTAAAAGAAGTACCTAGAGAATGGTATGAAAGGCTAAGCACATTACTACTAGAAAGTACCTTTGTTAAGGGGAGCATAGACACCACCCTATTCATCAAAAGGTAGGAGAAGCCCTTCTCATTATTTAAATTTATGTTGATGATATTTTGCTTAGATATAATGATAAAAATATAAGTGATTAATTTTTAAAAATAATGAGTAAGGAATTTGAAATGAGTATGAAGGGAGTATTAAGCTTTTTTTTTTTAGATTTAGCATAGGGAAAAAAGGATGGCACCTTTCTTAGTCAATTAAAATACATTAAGTACATTCTTAAGAAATATGAAAGGGATAAGGAAAGATAAATAAACACTCACATGAGTTTCTTAATTTAGATGGATAAGGACCAAAATGGCAAATTAGTGGATTAAAAGAAATATAGATGAATAATTTGATCACTTCTTTACTTTACCTCTAACAAACCTGATATATTGTTTAGTGTTTGTATATGTACTAGATTTCAAGTTCAACCAAAAGAATCCCACCTAACTTCTATTAAGAGAATTCTTATATAACTTTTAAGAACTCATAACTTAGGAATCTGGTATCCTAGGTTCAGCTTCTACTTTAAAATCATTGGATATTTTGATTCAGATTTTGTAAGTTATATGGTTGATAGAAAAAGCACATTTATAACTTGTCAATTCATAGGAAACTCTTTAGTTTCCTGAAATAATAGAAAATAGAACTTAGTAGCCCTCTCCACTACAAAAGTAGAATATATAGCCTAAGAAATCTATGTGGTACAATTTCATTGTACAATTTCATTGGTTTAAACAACAAATTTTGGATATAGGATAACCTGTAGGCACCATTTCAATCTTATGTGATAATACTTGTATCAATTGTATTTCAAAGAATTCAATCCAACACTCCAGTATAAAATATATAGATATAAGGCATCATTTTATTAGGTACCATGTCACCAAAAGTGAAATTGAGCTACATCATGTAGCTACTAAAAATTAGCTTACATAAATTTTTATAAAACCACTAGCTTCTGAAAATTTTAGCATTTTATGAACCATATTAGGTGTCATTGATATTTATGCTTAAAAATGAATAATCTAGAAATTCTGAATTTCAAAGTTTTTAGTTTTTATTTTAACATCATAATTTAGTTTTATGTTCATACCGATATGCAAAATCTAACATATCTGCTCCATAAATTTGGCAAGTATGACATTTATTATTTGTTCATACCAAATGAATACCTTGTTCGTATAGGACAAACACGTACAAAATTGCTTTAAAATGAATTAAATTTGATGCATATAATAATTATTATGCATTCTTACCAAACAAACACCAGTTCGAACAGAACGAACATGTGTCACAAACCATTAAAATAAATTCAATTTGGCTGGTATGACCATTATTACTAGATGAACACCCAAAGAGAAACATTTTGGTTAAAAGTCGTACCAAATGACTCTTCATGAATAGAAAACTCACAAAAAGCCATTTTGAAGGAGTAACTATTCTTGTTATTTTCTATTTGTACTATACGAACCCAATTCATACTGTACGAAATAAATATTTTCTATAAAATGGAGGGTTTTCTCTTAAGTTTTCACCACCTCAGTCCTACTTTCAAAATTTCTAAAACCTTTTGAGTCCTATTATAGTAAAATGGTTAGAGGCGGCAAAAGAGTTTATTAATTAAAAGGAAGTTCATCTCACTGCTTAGAAGATAATAACTTTCTTTATGTAGAAAATAAAGAAGCCTACTTTCATTTTGTAGAGGCAAAAATAATTCCTAGATTGCTACTGCAAGAGAATATTAATTTCTCAACAGTGCCTCTCCTTGATTCCACCCAATTTTGTTTTATCCTTGCTCTAGTCTATGCCTTCCACTTAGAAATTCTTTATCAATTCCTTGAAAAAATTTTGAAATAACAGAGAATAAACTAATCATGACTTCCTATGTTTGTCGCCAATGCATTGAAATAATAAAAGCAGACTTAGGTTTATATATCCAGTTTAGGGTTAAAGGCATTCGGCCACATTCAATAATCTCTAGATTAGATTTTGACTTGATTGTTATTAACAATTCACTAAAAAATGTAGCCTCAACCCAACACCTACAAGTGGTCCACATTTTAAATCATAATGCCAGTGTCATCTAGGAAGTCCTTGGAACCTCAATTATTCCCAAAGCTAGAGACTGTGTCAACATTACTCCTTTACCTTTTTTAGTAACCTACTACATAAATACATTAAATGATGAAGCTCATTTAATACTAGACTACATTAATAACCTAAATAATATTCTTCTTCCCATTACTATGGGAAGGAAGAATGTGACATTAGGGTACCTCATATCCTACATCCTTGATAAAAAGTATAATCATATTTATCATAATCCTCCCAATAATTTTTCTGTCTACTTTTCATATGCCTCCTTTTGTTTACTCTTTCGCTAAAGACTAAAGGCTGAGAAGAAACAATTTGTTGAAGAAGGGAAAATTGCTCAAGCACCTGCTCTTACACTTGGTCTTGAGCCTTAATACTACTAGGAGATGATCTTGAGATTTGATCGCCTTGATTCTTGAATGTATCAAAGAGTTGCTCACTTAGAGACTCATTTGGGTCAGCAGGAGTTCATATGTAATGACGATGTTGAATGGCTCTTAGGCCAATTTGATTCTCTCTAGAATCATGTTGTCACTACTAACATCTATTTTACTCAGTTCACTCCTTCACAGCCACCTCATCATCAAGATTCACCAAAGTTATGGATTTTTTATTATTATGTGTTTTGATGTTTTTTTTGTTGTCTTACTATAGTGCACATTTTGTATTTTTTTATCATGTAAGATTTTAGTTTTTATTAAAATTAAAAAAATGTGGGTGTTTTATTAAATCCATTGTGTTTGCATTATTTTTCTCTTTTGAATGTTACCTATGTTTTATCCATGATTTGTATTATAAAAAAAAATTCTAATTTTCTCTAATCATTTTGTATGATTTTAATTCAAACTATATGAGTAAAATCATATTATATGATAGTAAATTATACTATGTGAATTTTTTTAAAATGATGTTGATGAAAATTATCTCTATTTTTACTTGAAATTGTATGTAAGTTGTGGTTGGCTACTCTAATGTTTTTAAGAATGCCTATTTTATTATTTTTCTTAATTCATCTTTATTTCTTTAGTAGAGTAATTTCTTTTTAATCAAAATCTAGTTCAAATTAAAATTAGACTTAGAATCTCATATATGCATTATTATCTGACAGTCATCTATTTGATAGGAATACTTTTTTGTAAAATAATGGATCAATTTTGAATTTTTTTTAACCAAGAAGGTTGGTTTTATTATTTACTACAGATTTTATTTTGTGGGTTACATTTCCTTGTACAAGAAAGTTTTCTTCTACTTGGAAGATAATCTCACAATTAAGTCACTTTTAAGGATTTGGAAATGAAGCAATTTAAAAAAATAAATGAAAATGGGCACAATATGAGCTCAAACTGAAGAGATGCGCATTTTTAACCAATCAATTGAAAATTAAAAGTTGTGCAAAGTGCGCCATAAATTACTAAAGAGGCATCAAAAGAGCCCATAATAATTCAGCTTACCTTTCTTGTAAATCTTTAAATCTTAGAAATACTCATATGCATAGTAAAAATTTTAACATTTAAATATGAAATTTATGTTTTCTGATTCATAGTATGAAATATTATTCTGCCTGATATATTTCATGACGGTTGAAAAAATCAAATTTCCTTTTCTAGTTTTTTCCTGATTTAGATTTTTTGTGTTAAAAAGATTTTAATCTTGAAGAAGTCAAAGCTGGTTTTACAAAATCAAAACCTCTATTTCTTGTCAAGTTCATGAAAAGTCAGAATCTTCATAGAGATCTTGTACAATTTCTTAAGAGGTAATTTTTATCATTAAAATATTTTTAGGAGATCTCTGTTATTTGTCTTTCTTTTTTTGTGATTCATATATATTTTATTTTTTTTTTGTTTTCTTCTCTTTTTGATTATGTCAAAAGGGGGGAGTAGTAGCCCTTATTTTGATGTTTTTGGGTTTGTCATTTTTGTGATTTTATTTATAAAAATTTTGTTTTTTTTTTTTGTAAAAATTTAAAACAAATGATATTTTGTGTTTAATATTTTCCCAGTCTTAAATTTATCACCTATTGAGGGGGAGCTTAGGTGACAGAACTTAAAATTGTATCTTAAAACCAAAAAATATTTATCATCATAAAAAAGGGGGAGATTGTTGCAAGTTAGGAATCAAGATTTTGATTTTTGATG
Source organism: Dendrobium catenatum (assembly GCF_001605985.2). NCBI lineage: Eukaryota > Viridiplantae > Streptophyta > Magnoliopsida > Asparagales > Orchidaceae > Dendrobium > Dendrobium catenatum. Next base: position 3,627,464 of record NW_021319483.1, on the reverse strand, counting down.
ATAACAAACATTAGTGTTTGAATTTTTTGTTTCTACTATCAAATATTGGATATCTCTATTTGTTTCTATGTGAGCTGACATTTTAGAAAAATTATACACTACTCCAGACTAATTAAGATTCCAAGATAGGGTAGAATAAGAAATCATGTAATATAGTGTCATTTGTACTTTCTTATCTTCTATTTCTAGAGCTTGAGCAAGACTGTATGTAATTGGATAACAATTCACACACACATGGGGCAAGAGATAAAAAGTTGATGCAAAAAATGATTTTTTCCACCTAATCATATTAGAAACTACTCTCAAGTACTATTATGATTGTCGTTTAATCCAAAAGCATAGATTCCCCCCCCCCCCCCCCCCCAAAATTAGTTAATCAGTTATCAAATCATGACTTTTTAAATTTGAAGTTTGTATTATAAAATTTTAGTCATACCATAGGACTAATAGAGAACTAAATTCTAGTCATCTCATTTTGTACCAAACAAAGCACGGATTTTTGAATTATTTTTATAGTATGAGATAAGTCATATTATACAACTAACAGAGTATGAAATTCAAGTCGTACTAATTTGTATCAAACAAAGCAGAGATTCAAAAACTATTTGTATAATACAAGATAAGGCATACTATACAACTAACATAGTTTGAAATCTTGGTCATACCATTTTGTACCTAACAAAGTAGTTATTTTTTAACTACTCGTACAGTGTAATATCATTCATACTATACAATTGATAGAGTACAAAATCTTGTTTGTTCCATTTCATAACAAACAAAGTCATGATTTTTTTATTTAATCGTATTGTATAATGATGAAGTGCAAAGCAATCAATAGAGTACAAAATTCTGATCATCTCAATGTTTATCCAAATAAACATTTGAAAATTAAACATAATGTACCAAACAATCTTGGATCTACAGCATGATATGTTAACATATTTTATATACTATGTTTGGATGATTACTTGATTTATAAAGATGAGTTTCATTTTTTAAACTATTCATACTTTACAATTTGTGATCATACAATATGAATGTAAGCTGGTGCTCTTAACATTTATAGTTTTTGGATGGTTTTTAGGTGAATACATAAAACTCTTGTCTAATGCTGAAGAAAGTCTCCCCATGCCACCAAGGAAGTAGGGTTGATACTTTGAAGAAGACAAATGAGATCATCGCTTTGGAAAACCTTGTGAACCCCTCACAACTTCCCTTCACAAAATTTCCCTCTCTTCTCTCTCAAAATCTTTCCCAAACTCTCTCATTTCTCCCTCTCAAGACAAATTCGCAATAAAGGATTTCTAGAAATAATTTTTTAGAAAACCTTATATAGAGAACCTTTAAAAGCCACCAATAAATTGTAAATTTCAATAGCACCGACTTACGTTTATACTGTACAATTGAAGATTGTATTATACAATTAGTTAAAAAATATAAAACTTGTCTGTATGAGGAAAGTAGTTGTCCAAATGAATTGTACATAATTGGTTAACATATCATATTGTACGATCCAAGATTGTTTGATATGTTATGTTTTAGTTTCTACTATTCATTTAGATAAACTTGGAGATTATCATAATTTCATACTCTATTAATCATTTTGACCATCATCATCGAACAATATGATCAGTTAAAACAATTATGCCTTTGTTTGGTATGATATGGTTCGACAAAAATTTTATGCTCTGTTAGTCTAGTACGACTAATATAGTACTATATGAATAGTTCAAAAAATCTCTACTTTATTTGGTACAAAAAGGGATGACTAGAATTTCATAATCAGTCAGTCGTTTTGTAAGACTGATGTCATATTTTATGAACAACTCAAAAAATCACTACTTCATTTGTGGAATGACCAATATTTTGTACTCATTTAGTCATATAGTACAACATATATCATTTTGTGCAAACAGTTCAAAAAAACCTACTTCATTTGGTACGAAATGGTATGACAATATTTTTGTACTATGTTAGTCGTATAGTATGACTAATATCGTATTGCATAAACTTTAATTTTAAATGAAGCTATGATTGGATTAACAAATTCTAGGGGGTAAATCTAAACTTTTGAATTGAATAAAAATTATATAGTGAAGAAGAATCATACAATACTATTATACTTTAAAAATCATTTTGCAAAAAAATATTATCTCTCCCCCCCATGTGTGTGCACGGTTATCCAATTATATACACTCTTTCCCAACCTTAAGAAACATAAAATAGGAAAGTAGAAAATATAAACACTATTACAGGATTCCCTATTCTACCTGCCTTGGAGTATTCAATATTCTGGAGTAGTGTATGGTCTCTCTGAAATGTTAAGACACACAAAAAATAAAGATATCCAATATTTGCAAGGAAAATCAAGGAATTCAAACAATAATGTTTGTGAACATAAAAAATCACAGGCTTGGTTCCTAAGTTGTAACAATCACCCCATTTTTTATGATGGCAAAATTTTTTTGTTTGAAATACAATTTGAAGTTCTTTTCCCATAAGCTACCCCTCAATAGATGATAAATTTTATAACTTGGGGTAGTAAAAATTTTGACCTTCTCCCTCCTTTTTTTGAATTTTTACAAAACTAGCAAAAAATAAAAAGATAAAAACTTAACAAATAAAAAATAAAAAGACAAAAACTACTTCTACCCCTTTTAACATCGCCAAAAAGAAGAGAAACAAAAAAAACATTAAAAAAAAACACAAAAAATAAATAAAATGACATAAACAACTCTGATCTCTTGAAAAATTTGAACATATTCATTAAATAAGAAAAATTACCTCTTAAATATCTCTAACAAATTAGTAAGAATGTAATGACTTTTCTTAAAACTGATAAGAAATAAAATTCTAGATTTTGCTATTCCATCTTTGACTTCCTCAAGATTAAAAACTTTTTAAAAAAATCTAAAGCAAAAAAAGAGATTGTGTCCGATGAAACATTATTAAACTTAGAGCTTTTACCTTTATTCCAGTCGTTCTGATGACGCCTTTGTTTTCTCTTTCAGAAGTTCTTGAACTGTCGGGTCATCAAGGCTATATCATCTTCTTCCCCCTTGTAGAGCTGCCGCTTTTTAAATTGTTTGCTTTTAATGTCACCGTTCGCTCCTTCTTTTCACCTGCATCACATTATCTTTGACTCACTCCTTGCTCGTATGCAATGAGTAACCCAGGGAGATTATCAATAGAATAAATGTTAAGGTCTTTAGATTCAGTACTATCAGTTATCTTCGCATCGTAGGAACTAGGTAAGCATCTTATAATCTTATTAAATTTCTTAGAATTTGATCTACCTAATGCATGCAAGGATGTCACGATTTAGGTGAACCTAGTGTACATGTCAGATATTATCTCGCTAGGTTTCAAACGAAAGAGTTCATAATCATGCAATAAAATGTTAAGCCTAGACTATTTTACTTCACTTGTTCCTTCGTATGTAATACACAGTCTATCCCAAATCTCCTTACCAGTAGCACAGGTAGAAACTCTCATATAATCCTTAGACTTTAATGCATAGAAAAAGCAATTTAAACACTTAGCATTCAAATGGGCTAAATCCCTAGCCTAATTTCTCCATTCATTAAAAGGTACTGGAGTTTTCACTCCATTCAAGGTTTTAAAAGGTGCAACATATCCATCATTGACTAACATCCACATGCGGTAATCAATAGATTGTAAAAAGGTAGACATTCTAATTTTGCAGAAATCAAACAGGATGTTATCAAAAAGAGGTGGACGGGTTATTGAATAACCCTCTGTGGTGTTACGATTTCCAAAATGCGATATGATCATTTTTTTCAAGGTTTTCAAAAATAATATTTTTGAAAACAGGCTCTGATACCAATTGAAATTACTAGATTGACAAGAGGTGGTGAATTGTGAAAACTTTGTATCAATAATAAAAGGCCTAAGCAAGAGTTCTAATATTTTGGGGTTTTTAAATTTTAACAAGAAAATTTAACAACTACGAAGGAAAATACATGAACTCAACATGCAATGATAAAATCCTTTTTTTTTTCTTTCACAATTTTCACTACGCAAATACTATGAAAACAAAGTGCAAGAAAAAATAAAAAGTGATAAGGAAAAATCACACCAGAATTTTATAGTGGTTCGGTCAAACCATGAGCTACGTCCACTCCCTGGAGTCCTCTGCTCTGTGAATTTCACTACAAACTATAACTCTCCTTTTTCCATTACAATACTCCCTTTCACCAACCCATCGTGGCGGAGTGCCAAGCGCTGTTTTCACCCTTCTGGCGACGGTAGAGTACCTTCTCATTTTTCTCCCTCATGGAGAAGGCAGAGTACCTTCGAGGTCACGGATGTAGAAGAGTCTCCTCCTTATAGAGTCTCCCACAAGTTCTTCCTGGGCCACAGGAGGAGAAAGATACAACAAGAATGAAGCAACCATGTGATCTCCCTCACACCTCTTCTCCCTCACCAAGCTCACCTTCTCCTTCCTCTCTAAAACCCCAAAAAAAAAATTCTCAAGAGCTCTCTCCCAAGGATTTTCTCTCTAATCACGTTCCCTTCTTTTTGTCTCTCTTCTCTAAAATATTACTAATTTTGATACATAAAATGGGCTCCAAAATCCCTAAAGTTTTCAAAGTAATCGTTATAATCATATGGTATGATTTCACATCGTTTAGTACGATATGTATAAATAGGCTTCATCCTAGTATGAAGTTGTACAAATAGTTCAAAATATAATCGTACAGTACAATACTAAATGTTACTGTACGATCCTCAACACTACTGCTCGTATAGAACAATAGTCTGGACAATCAAATGTCATCTCTGTTCATTGTATGGTACGATATATATTGTACAATACGGATGGTCAAAATCAAGGCATCATCCAGGATTAATTCTGGGATGATCAAATGTCATCTCTATTCATCATATGGTACGATATAGATCATTCAGTACGATGCGACAAAAAATGAGGGATTATCCCGGACGATATCTGGGACGATCGAAATTCGACTATATTTATCGTATGGTACAAATGTGTTCGTACAGTATGATTTTCAATTAGTAATTAAGCCTTGATTTATTCCACTAATCACGGGGTAATTTAAGTAAGTATTTAAAATAAATCGTACAATACAAAGTCCTTCGTACAGTACGAATGGTTGCGAAAAACTTACTTAAGTTAAGTTTACGGCTAGGGTTTTGGATTTGGAACACATCGTACAATACGATATTATTCGTATGGAATGATCTATTCACAGAAATCGTTTTATAAGCTCAGAACGTACAGTACAAAATAAAATCATACAGTACGATTACCATAGAAAGAAAATCTATATTTTTTACTTTTAAAACCCTCTCCCCCTATGTGTGTGCGTGGTTGCTCAGACTTACATGCAGTTTATGGCAAGACTCTAGAAATAAAAAATAAAATAAATAACAAATTACATTGTTAGACTCATACTCCTAATCTAATCAGACTTGAGTCTTCCCGTTGTCCTCAGTGGCTTGTGATCTTATTGAAATGTTAGTACTCACAGACAATAGCAAACCATAAATGATATTCAATGAAAAGTAGTTCAGGCAACATTATTTGTCATCATCAAAATCTCAAGCTCGGGGTCATGGGTCGCAACACCTAGGGTTTGGTATGAGAGATTGAGCACCTTCCTACTTGAGAGATCTTTATAAAAAGGAAGTGTGGATACAACTCTTTTTTGAAAAAATTGGGAGAAGATATACTCATTGTATAGATTTATGTTGAAGATATCCTCTATAGATCTACTGATAAAAATATTTGTGATGAATTTTCTAAAATAATGAGCAGTGAATTTGAGATGTGTCTAATGGGAGATTTGAGTTACTTTTTAGGCTTTAGTATTAAGAAAATTAAGGAGGGTACATTTCTTAGTCAATCAAAGTATGTTAAGGACATCCTCAAAAATTATGAAATGGATAATACTAAACCTGTTAGTACACTTATGAGTTTCTCTGTTCAATTGGATAAGGACCCAAAGGAAAAATCTGTTGATCAAAAGAAATTTAGGGGAATTATTGGATCTTTACTTTACTTGACAGCTATCCGACCCGATATTATATTTTGTATTTATTTATGTGCTAGATTTCAATCAAATCAAAAAGAATCACATTTGACAGCAGTGAAATAGATTTTGAGATATCTCTTGGGAACTAAGAACTTAGGGATTTCGTATCCTAAGTTTAGCTCTTCATTTAAAATAATTAGTATTTAGATTCAGATTTTGCAAGTTGTAGGGTTGATAGAAAGAGTACTTCTGGAATATGTCAATTAATTAGAAATTCTTTAATTTCTTGGTCCAATAGAAAATAAAATTTTGTAGCCCTATCTACTGCTGAAGCTAAATACATTTCTTTAGGAAGTTGTGCGGCATAAGTACTTTGGTTGAAACCTTAGTTGATTGATTTAGGATTAATAATTTGCACTATTCCCATTTATTATGATAACACTAATGCCATTTGTATTTTTAAAAATCCTATTCAACATTTAAGAACCAAATATATGGACATCAGGCATCATTTCATAAGGGATCATATATCCAAAGGAGAAATTTAACTCAATCATGTTTCAACTGAAAATTAACTTGCAGATATTTTTACATAACCACTAAGCTTTGATACATTAGGTACATTAAAAAAAAAAGCTTGTTGTGATTGATTTGAATACTTAAATAATGGTTTCTGCAACATTGATATGTGTTTTATTAGTGTGCTTTTTAGTTTTGTGTATTTTCCTTGTATGTTTTTCAATTTTTGTATGTATTTTCTTTGTAATTATTGTCTATTTTGTTTTATATATTTTTACATCAAAATTCATGTTTTTTGAGTAATCATATGAAGATTTCTAAGTGCAACATTTGTCGGTATGAAATAGTTTTATACGGGACGAATCCTGTAGCTTATTAATCTTTGATTTGAATAGTTTACATAAATTTTTTTAGTTTTTATTACCATTCTTCTATACAATCCCCAGATCATCCGGACGATGTGTAAGCATTTGTTTGTACACATGTAGATGGTTATACGGATAAGATCAATTTTTATTTCTGATCGTACGTACGAACATTCAGTTCGTACATATGAACACGTGGCATTTCTGTATGAGGGACATTTCAAACCGTCATAAAAATGATCTTAATTAACTGATCATCCAAGATGAATTACTACTCATCTGTATGATCGTCTGGTCAAAACTCTGTATGAAAGGATGCCTCATAACTTGCATGTTTACAAAAAGCCATTTCATTTTTGGACACATTTATTTGTACATACAAAATTTTATTTCATACGTACGAACCCTATATCGTACAAGATGAAATTATTTTTACACGCACGAAAGTTTGTTTTTCCTTTAAATTGAAAGGGTTTAGAACTCAAACTTCATTCACTTCAATAGCCTTTTCTATCTTCTATTCCCTTTGAAAGGGTTTAGAACTGACTAGGGGACCTTCCTCTAAATATTCAGGAGAAAATTTTTTGTCCAATGAAAACGAAGGGTCTTTTTCTAGGTTCGTATCCTCAAAAATCACCCCTTCTAGAGTTCTTCTCCAGGAACAACTTACCTTTAAAGTTATGGACCTTTTTACTTCTACCCAGTTTGCTTTTATTCTGACTCTAATCCACCTCAACAACAAGGAAACATTCCACTACTTCGTTGCAAACATGTCTTTTAATACTGACCAGAGTGTGATTAGATCCTATGTCTTTAAAAAGAAGGTAAAAATAAGAAAGGAGGATTTGTGGATATTTTTAAATTTAAGGACTCAAGGGATTAGAGCCCATACCTTGACCTCTTCCTCTAACTTTGACTGGACTGTGATAAATCAAGTTATTAGAGGGAATAGAGGGGTAGGTCATATACCTAAGGTTTTCACTCTTAACCGAAATGCCCGAATCATCCAGCATATTTTACGTACTTCCATTATTCCTAAAGATGGTGATCGAGTAAATATTACACCTCTTCTTTCCACTGTAACATATCTGATTATGACTAGCCAACCAATAGATGAAGCCCAACTGATCATTGACTACATGTATGGACTTTTTGAGATTGGCCATGTCTCCCACAAGAGAAAGAAGAATATAGCCTTAGGATATCTTGTGACCTATATTCTAGAAAAGAAGTATGATCTAGTTCATCCTGTTCAAAATCTAGAGGAGCCAATCTACTATAATGATGGATCATTTTTAGCAATTTTTAATAAGGATGCTCAATTTGTAAGTACTGACTCTGAAGAAGAAAGGAGAAGACCTCCACCTACACCTGTTGGTAGACAAAACATTTAGGATATGATCTAGAAAATTGATCATCTTGAAATGCATTTTCAGTAGCAGGATGCATAGTACCAATAGGATATCAGATGGATTAGAGGTCAATTTGACTCTATGAGCTCAAATATGGATATAATGAGTTGCTATTTTAACTTCTTCAACCAGGGACCTCCTCCAGATCGGGGAGCCTTTGAGTGATGACTGTACTTCTTTTATCATTTTCTCTACAAGTGGTGATGTTATGTGATGTGATGTGTTGTTAGTTTTTATGTCTTTATATTTTTTGTTTTTATGTTTTATGTCTTTTTTAAAATCTTTGTGTATTTATATCTATCGTGCTCAATGTATTATCATTCACCATGATATCAATAAAAAATTATCCTATCATGTTTCTAGAAATGTTTGTTAGCCTATATGATTATCCTAACTAATTGATCTAACAAGTGTTTTACTTTGAAATGTAATAAATTTTTTTAAAATTCATTAGAAAATCAAATTTTTCAAAAATTTAAGTTGTGTTATAACTCGATCAAGTTAAGTATATCAAAATTTTGTTTTTTTTTGTTAGACTAACATAATTTAGTATTATTATTGCAAGTTTGATGTATTCCTATTTTCTATTTCCCTTTTCAATATAAATATTATTGTACTTAGAAAAATTTGAGATTTTAGATTATTGATTTCGAAAATATCAATTAAAAACATGAAAATGTACAAATGTACAAAAATCAAAAGAATGCGCAATGGTTCGCAAATTGAAAAAGAGACACAAAATTAGACCACAAATATAAAAGATACACAAAGTGTGCAATAAATATTAAAAAGATGCGCAAAGCGCCACAAGTTTATGTTCTTTTCTCTATCTTTTAATCTTTAAATTCAAATGAATCTTCTGTTCAATTTTATTTTTTATTGAAATTTGAAATACATAAATTTCTATTTCATCTACTTTGTAATAATTTTTCTTATCTCATAGTCTATACTGATTCATGACCTTAATAATTCTTTTCTTTTCTATGTTATATCTATACTTAAATCATATGATTTTTTTGTTGAAACTTATTCAATATAAATTAGGTTATTAGACCTAAGCTTATATCCCAGCGGCTAACCAAGATGGGGGTGAATTGGTAATTAAAAAAATTATCCTCTTTTTAATCCGATAAAAAGTTTAGTGAAATTTTATAGAAACATTTTTTCAACCACACTTTCAAATAGAAAAAACTAAATTAAAAAAGCATAGTAAAAAGCAGCGAAAAATAAAAGGAACAATATTTATAGTGGTTCTGTCAAATACGACCTACATCCACTCCCCGGAGGCACCCTCCAAGTATTGCACTAAAAACTAATAGTGTCTCTCCTTTTCCCCCACAGCAAGGCGGAGAAGACTTCACAAAAGTCTCTTCCACCACTACCCAGTGCAACAAAGAACCGTCATCTTTATACACCCTCCAAGTTTAGGCAAAGTACCTCCCGCTATTCACACTCTCCAAGTGTAGGCAGAGAACCTTTTCGCATTTCACATTCTCCAAGTGTAGGCAGAGAACCTTTTGTCCTTTCATACTCCCCAAGTGTTGGTAGAGAACCGGATCTCCTTGAAAGATATTCTCAAAAGAAATCTAGAAAAACAAGAGAAAAGAGTGAAGTAATAAAAATTCACAAAGTTGAGATCCTTACCTTTGAGTACCAAGTGAATCCTTCACGCTCCAACGGTAGGAATTCTCCTTCAAACACTCTCTCTCATTCTCTCCTTTACACTTCTTTTAGTAAGCATGAAGACCAATAACCAAAATAATTACAATGCAGTTTACAAAGGACCTTTTATATGAAAGACATGAAAAACTGTCCAAAAACTATGAATTTTTAATTTTGTACGTACATGATCATCCCGTACGATCATGATTTCATACATAGGAATAGTATAAAATTGTTACATACGAACTCTTATGTGCATTGGGATGAGGTGACTTCGTACCTGATCATTGTCCCGTACGAACTATGTTTGTTCGGTACGAACGTTTATTTTAAAGTCACGCTAAAACATAACTGCATACGATCTATATGATAAAAGAACATAGAACATCATCCTAGGATGAATGTTCATGTTCATCTTGATGAATAGTACAAACCTTGAAACCCGAGAAGACCATCCTGGGATGAATTGTGTGTTTTATCTTGACGAACTATTCAAAATGAGTACCCAAGGACATCGTCTAGAGATGAACTGAGTATTTCATCTGGATGATCAGTTCAAACTGAGGATCCAGAGGACATTGTCCTGGGATGAATTGGGTATTTTGTTTGGACGATTCCTTCAAAGTGAGGATCCCGAGGACATCATCAAGAGCTGAACTGAGTATTTCGTCTGGATGATTAGTTCAAGTTATGAATCCAGAGAAGATCATTCTGGGATGAATGAACCATTTCATCTGGTCTAATAGTTCAAAGTGAGAAATTAGAGGACATCGTCCATGGATGAATTTGGCATTTCATCTGGACGATCAGGACTTAGAAAAATTTCTTCACTTCGTGTTCGTTCCATTGCTCTCCGAGAGGTATAACTGACTTGATCATCTCATACGAACAATATTCATCCCATACAATAAGTAAAAAAAAATTAACCTCTTAAAGATCTCTATTAGTGTGTGTGTGCTAGGTTGTTCAATTTCAATCATACTCTTTCTGACTCAATAAAGTGAAAAATACAGAGTTCAAGTTACAAAATTTGATATGCTGAATTTGATTTGAATTATTCTTTAGTTTGGAGTACGATTATCCTAAAATGTTAGTTCACACAAAAGCAAACAAAATTCTTACAAAAAGTGTTAAGAGAAAATAATAATTGGAATAATAATATTTGGAATCATCAAAACTATACAAGTTGCAAGAATGTAAAACATGCAAATAGCAACTCTCTTAACATTTTTCTTTTTCTCTAATGACATTTAACTTTTTTATTAGAAATATAACTTATTCTCTTTCAGGATCAATTATCAAAGGCTTCTTATATGACTTCTTATATTTATATGTCTGTTTCTTCTTCTCTTTTTGATGTTGTCAAAAAGGGGGAGAAATAATATTTGACATCAAATTATTTTTTACATCTAATTTTTTTCTTGATGACTTTTTTATGTTTGATTTGTTCGTGTCTTTTTGGTATTATTTTGATATTTTAGTGTCATTTTTTTGTGATTATTTTTGTGTGTTGAAAAACTTTGAAAAATTAAAAATTTGGTTTATTCAAAATAAACGTCCCGTATTCTCACATGCTTATATCTTTAGGGGGAATTTAGGAGAAACTTAGAACTTTCAAACTTATATCAACAATAATTATTTTATCATCATCAAAAAAGGGGAGATAGTTGAGGGGGTTGCAACTTAGCTTTACATATTTTACACTCTTGCAACTTGTATGTTTTTGATGATTTCAAATATTATTTTTTCTCCTAATACATTATGGAATATTTTTATTTGCTCTTGTGTGTTCTAACATTTCAGGGAAGTCATACTCCAGATTATTGAATACATAAAATCAAGATCTGCTTATAATGTTTTGTAAAATTGGAGTATATATTTTTCATTTTATTTGAGTTTGAGAGAGTGTGATTGTAAATTAAGTAACTTAGCAAAAACACACACCAGGGGAGAGTTAAAATTCAAAATTTTTAAAACTGATCGTATAGTACGAACCATGTTCATACGGGATGATCTGGTCAGTTATTCTCCCAAAAAAAGTAATGGAACAAACATAATGGGCAAAAACTTTTCTAAGTCCTATTCATCCAGATGAATTTACCTTTTTATCCCAAGATGATGTCCTCTGGACTTGTGCTCTGAACTATTCATCCAGATGAATTTACCCTTTTGTCCTAGGATGATGTAACTATTCGTCTAGATGAATTTACCCTTTTGTCCCAAGACAATATCCTCTAGACTTATGATTTAACCTATTCATCAAAACGATTTAACCCTTTCGTCCCAGGATGATTTGCTCTTGACTTGTGCTTTGAACTATTTGTCTAGATGATTTAACCCATTTTTCCTACGACGATGTCCTCTGGACTTGTGCTTTTGAACTATTCGTCCATACGATGTTACCAATTCATCCTAGGATGATATCCTCTGTTCTTTAAACTTGTAGTCTATCCTACATTTTTGTACCAACAAACCTTGGGAATAACGGTTCGTACCGAATGAACTTAGTTCATATGGAATGATTATCAGGTATGAAGATAGTTCATACTGATTCACATGTAGTTTGTAATGCAATAGTGTTTACACTGTTTGTACGTACGAAATGAGATCGTACGGGATGATCATAAATGTACATATTTGAAAAATATTAGTTTTTGGACATTTTTCGTGTCTTTTATATAAAAGGTCCACTTAAAATTGCCTTATAATCTTTTTGACATTTTGATCTTCACGCATACAAAAGGGAATTTAAAGAAGAGAGTAAGAAAGAGTGTTTAAAGGATATTTCTTACTATAGGAGCGTGAAGGGTTCACTTGGTTACTCAAGGGTAAGAATCTCTTTGCACATTTAATATTTTCTTCACTCTTTTCTCTTGTCCTTTTAAATTTCTCATGAGAAGATTTTTTAATACGATCTGCTTCACTGCCAACACTCAAGGAGTGTGAACAGCCAAAGGTTCTCTACCTGCACTTGGAGAGTGTGAACTGCCGAAGGTTCTCTGCCTACACTTGGAGAGTGTGAATAGCCAAAGGATCTCTACCTATACTTGGAGAGTGTGAACAGCTAAATGTTCTTTGCCTACACTTGGAGGGTATAAAAGGACGACGGTACTCTTCCTATAATTGGATGGTATAAAAGAATGATGGTTCTCTGTCGCACCGTGTAGTGGTGGAAGAGAGTTTTTGTGAAGGCTTCTCCACCTTGCTGTAGGAGCTAAAAGAGAGACACTAGTGGTAATAGTGCAATATCCGATGTTGGAGACTTCAAGGAGTTGATGTAGGTCATGTTTGACCAAACCACTATAAATCTCGTGTCTTTTATTTTTCGTTGCTTTTTTATTTTTTTAGTTTTATTGATATCTCTGGTTAAAAAATTGTTTTTAAAATTACTAAATATTTCATCAATTTTAAAATAAGAGGATAATTTTTTTTTAATTACCAATTAACCCCCACCCCCCCCCCTGTTGGTTAGCCGTTGGGATATAAGCTTAGGTCTTAGGTCTCACAACCTAATTCATAATTAACAAGTTTCAACACAAGTGACTTAGTCAACATATATGGCTCATACTAACATCCGGAGATAATAAGTCAGTAAGGAGAGAAAGTAGATCATACACTTAAAGCATCCAGAGAAAAGAGATAGAAGTGGCATCATCTTTATGGCACAAACAAGTATAATTTATAGTCCCTGAGGAAAAGGAACTTACACATTATTTAGGCATACTAAAAAAAAACACCCAATGTAGTAGCCTCAAATCCTAGATCAAATGTGGGTTTAGTGTTTTACCCAACACTAACACCCGTGTCCTAGCTAATACACCTAGGCTTATACCATACCTGAAAAGGGATACTAGCTAACCAGTCTTTATGATCTAGGTAGTTATCCAGTCTTTATGAAAGATAGGTAGGTTGTTTTAGTATTTTGGAAGTAGGGCCGACATCTAGAGAATTTTCTATTTGGACCTAGACTAGTTTTTAATGCAATTAAAATTTAATTTACTTGATTTTTAATGCAATGCATACTGGTTGAAGTCCCCAAATCAAGTATAGATAAGATTTTAAAAATAGACTTATATAAAAATAATTTTTAGAAAAGACTGAGCCTCCTCAAGTTTGGCACTTCATCCTCATAGGCTTGATTATCCGGACTCTACCCGAAGGTGGGGAGGTGTCTTATTAGAAGGAGAGAGAAGAATGCATACAATATACATGCGACCCCAGACGATTCTAGCTATTTCTTAGGTCATTAAATTTCTAAGTTATTTAATTCTTAAAATTTAAAATTTAGTTATGAGTGGAAAAGTTTTTATCCTAAAAAGCCTAGTAAAAATTCATGTCACACACATGCAAGAAAGAAACCTAAAAAAAATATGCAATTTCTACAATGGTCAAAAAATAAATACATTAATATAAATCAAGAAAACACAGTAAAGTAATGTCCATGGCAAGTGTCGTATAAGTATAACCCAGGGTCTACAGAAATATAATGGTGGTCAGGCCCCACTGACAATAACTTAGATTCTAATCTTATTAAATGATGCAAGTATTAAAAGTTGGGCATTTCATCTTCAAGTCTCTATCTTCGAGTGAATTGTCCTTCTCTGGAACATCTCCCTTTGGATCATCTCCTTCGAGCTCAGTTTGGTTCATCTTCCAGAAGTATACCCAAATGACTAAGAAATTTCAACCGTATGGGCCTTTCTTATTCTCTTTGGGTACCTTATATTTGAAATTCTAGACTTTTAAACTTTCACAACTCAATTGAATCAAATTACATAACATTTGAAAGAGAAAAATCAAGACCCATACTCTTATATGATTCTACTAATAAAAATTATCCCAAGCAGTTTATATATCATAACACAGACAGTTAATAGGTGTAGATAAGTAAACATTCTTGGCCATGCTCTTTTAATTTTAGAGGGGGTTAAGTAGTCTCTAGAGCATCTACAAAAAATAGCATTAGTATTAAAGCTTAAAAATCATTACTACCCCCTTTATTTTAGCGCGAAATGAGCGTGGTCACCTGCCTAAGATTGGATCAGTATAAAAATGGTCCTAGCCAATGGGCAATCTAATGTACACATCATAACACAATCAATGTATAAAAAGAATAATAAATAAATAAATAATCATCATCACAAGTCAAAGCAATCAAACAAATTAACATTCATGCCACATATAAAAGCATCACATCATATAAGAAAAATAAAGTAAATAAAGTACCGATCCTAATCCTAGAAATAGAAGTGGTGCCCTCACATATAACTCTATAAGTGTGGTAGGCTTGTGTGGATTTGGATAGGCCCTACGTATGGTAGTTAGTTTAAGTTATCTAAGGTTAGAATGTGTTGAAGGCTAAAAGGGGAAGCTTTAGTTGAAGTTTAAATATTAATGAATTAGGATCAATTTTAATTTACTTTATTTTGTAGATCATTTTTAATACTTAGGGTAGTGATATTTGAAGTTCAAATTATATTAGCTAATTTTGGAAAGTCCTGGGTCCTGCATTGTGCTAGACTAAGGGGGTTCAAAAGGACATAATAGGAAATGGGCTATATTTAGGGGTTCTAGCTTTTTTGTTAAATATTATGCCTTAAGGTGAGTAGTTAGGCTTTGAGTTTGTAGGATTTGGAGTTTTCTAGGCAAATATATGAATTTTAGAAGTTTCGGCAATTAATGAATTATTAAATTTGTTTAATTTGGGGTAGTTTTATGGTTTTGATCCAAATCAGATCCAAACTAATTGGAGTCACCCCCAAAGGTCAGAAATAATATAAGGAAGTGTTCCCAAGTGTTTAGGTAAAATTTGGAATTTTTAATAATTTTAATTATTTCATAAACTTAAAATGGTGATTTTTAATTAAAGTTAAATTAAGGGTAAGATTAAAATCTAATTAAGTTGTTCTAATTATTTATGGTTAAGGGCTGAATTTTAGAGAGTTTGAGGTATTATGGGTAATTTTTTTGATTTAAAATAGATTTATTACAATTTTGTGAAGTTATTGGGGCCCTAATTAACAGGTAAATTATAGTTTGTTAATTAAGGAGTTTAAAGGGTCCTAAAAATTCCACGAAAATTCTAGGAGGTTTAAGATGTCACTAAGCTTAAATTTTAAAAGTTTAATGTCAATAGGTGATCTATTCTACCTCCTAGAATTTTTCTAAGTTTGCTAGACTGGTCTTTAATTATTATCCTTAGTGTGTCACTAAGTTAAATAGGTTTTAAAGTAAGTTTTGGACTAACCCTTAGGATAAATGAACGTAAATGCATAAAGATAGTAAACACACCAAACCCTAGGATCTAGGAGGGCCTAGGCTAAGTGATCGTGCATCCTAAGCATGAAAAATATGATGAGAATCAACTATCCACTAATCAACCTCCACCATGAATGCTATTCATGTGCAAAGCTTATGTTTAAATTTTCAAATAGTGGATCTCCCGAAATTAGGGATTTAAATATATGTGCTTTTAAAATATTTTAATATATATATAATTAGTTTTAGAAAATAGTGTATTCAAAATAATCTAATATTCATACTAATGGGAGATTCACTAGTCACCCAAACATGGTTTCAAAAAGGGGTTTTAAAAATAATTTGTAATTTCAAAATAATTATTATATTAATTATTTAAATATTAGTTAAATAAATAACTAATTAATTAGTACACAAAAATATGATATAAAAAAAGTTTTATATTTTGAAAATATTGTTAAATCAAAGTACATATATTTTTAAAAATTTCAAGGTATTATATGCATAAATCCAATTAAAAATGAAATTACTATGAATTTTCAAAACTTTTAATACAGGAAAAGTATTTTTTAAAATACTATAAATTAATTAATATTTAAAAATAATTCTTAAATTAAAATAAATTAAGGGTTAATTTTTTGTAAATTAGAATAATTTAATAAAAGTAATTTTGTAATTTTGAAAAATAATTGACTTTTAAAATTAATTAAGAATTAATTAAATAATTTAAGTAATTAGTAAATTAAATTATTTTAAAATATGAAAATAATTATTAATACTAAAAAAATAATTATGAAATTGAATTAAATTAACATTAGGGCTTCCAAAATTTTTAAGTAATTTTAAAATGATAATTATAATATTATTAGGAAATGTTTTTATACTTAATTATATTAGTAGTTAAAACATATAATACTTGATTATTTAAATAATAACAAAACATACATAAAATAAAAATATTTAATCATATTTAGAAGTAATAATAATATAATAATAATTTTTGAATAAAATGCTATTATTATTTTAAAAATAATAAATAATAATAGGTATTACTAAATACTAATAATACCTTAATACATAATAATTATTCAAATAATTAAATATAAATTAATTTTAAATATTAATAATAAATATATATTAGATTTATTAAAGTATTATTTTGAAATTAAATCCCAAATTTTATAAAAAAAATTTTTATTTATAAATATTTATTAATTAAAAAGGCAATAATTTAATTAAAATAAATTTAAAATATAATTAATTTTTAAAACTAACTTTATTTTTAAAATTAAGGGAATAATTTTCTGAAAAAATTGGTATATTATTTGTATTTTTGAGATTAATATTTGATTAATAATAATTTTTAAAAGAATTCTAATTTAAAAAGGGAATAAAAATAATTAAAATTTGATTTACTTAAAACGGCGGTGGCAACGACTGCGGTCTGCCCACGTGGCGAGTACCAACTGGCAGATTCAAACCACGAACGTAGTTTATAATCATTGCAAATGATTGCATCGTCGCACAATCATTGGTAATAATTATCGTGGCGCCAAAATCTACGCCGGATCACTAATCCGCGTCAACGAAATAGTGGGACCGTTTGATCGAGTGTGGTTTAGATCAATGCCTATGATTGAGCTAGATGAAATGGATGATTTTTAGATTGATCCCATGGTTCGAACGAAACCACAGAATGATAGAATCTCCATCGTTGATCAAGTGATCAACAGCGGAGATCTTGTTCATCAGGACCTAGGGCGAACCCGAGCCTCCAAAGCTATTTTCATATCGTTCTCGCAAACGGTATGATAGAAATCAATGAAATTTTTTAAACATGAGTAGCAGGTATAAAGAGCATCCTTGGGGAACCAAACTTGCGTTCTAAAAAGCGCTATATGAAATGTTATTTAATCTGAAGTGTGGTGACCTATTCTAAGGGTTTTAAGGAGTTTTCACTATTGGATCTTTGATTTCTTTATACGATTGAGCTTGTAGACTATCCTCATAGATTTTCCTAGTTGATCCCGAGATTCAATATGCCTTAGATCACTGGGAAAAAGCCTTGGGTGAAATTACTAGATCATCAAGAGGGGGGTGAATTGCGAAAATTTGTTGCAATAATTAAATCCTAAGCAAGAGTTCTAATTTTTTTTTGTTTTTAATTTTTTAGCAAGAAAACCTTAACTAATAAGAAAGCAATTAAATGAACTCAACATGCAACAATGAAATTCTTTTTCTTTCATAATTATCACCAAGCAAATATAATGAAAATAAAGTGCAAGCAAAATTAAAAAGCGATAAGGAAAAAGCACACAAGAATTTTATAGTGGTTTGGCCCAACAATGACCTACATCCACTCCCCGAAGTCCTCCACTCTAGGAATTCCACTACAAACTATAGTTCTCCTTTTGCCCCCCTTGGCATGGCGGATAAGCCCTCACAAGACTCACTTTAACCAACCCGACGTGGCGGAGTGCCAAGCGCTTTTCTCACCCTCCTGGCGACGATAGCGTACCTTCTAATTTTTTTCCCTCTTGGAGAAGGCAGAGTACCTTCGAGGTCATGGATGTAGAAGAGTACACCCTCAGAGAGCCTCCCACAAGTCCTTCTCGGGCCATAGGAGGAGCAAGATGCAGCAAGAACGGAGCAACCGTGTAATCTCCCTCACACTACTTCTCCCTCACAAAGCTCACCCTCTTCTTCCTCTCTCAAATCTTAAAAACTTCTCAAGAGATCACTACCAAGGATTCCCTCTCTAATCATGTTCTCCTCTTTCTGTTCCTTACTAAAAACATTACTTTTTTATACTTAAAACAGGCTCCAAAATCCTTGAAATTTTTAAAGTAGCCATTAATATCGTATAGTATGATATTACATCGTACAGTACGATATGTATAGCAGTCTTCATCTTGGTATGAATATTTATGAACAGTTCAAAATTAGTCGTACAGTATGATAAAACATTATACATTATGAGACTCCACTCTTCTATTCGTACAGGATGATAGCCAGGACGATCAAAACTCAACTCTGTTCATCATAGGGTACGATCAACTTCGTACATTACAATTAGGCCAAATCAAGGGATCATCCTGGACGATCTCTGGGATGATCAAAATCAGCCTCTATTCATCGTATAGTATAAACAGGTTTGTACAGTATGATGACCAATTAGAGATTAGTCCTTAATTTATTCCACTAATCACGGGTTAATTTAATTAAGTATTCACATAAAATTATACAGTATGAACATAGTCGTACATTACGAGCGGCTAATAGAACTTACTTAATTTAATCTGGTGGCGGCTAGGGTTTTGGATTTGCAACACATCGTACAATATGATATTATTCATACAGTACGATTAGTTCACAAAAAATCATTTTACAAGATCAAATCGTACAGTACGATATAAAGTCGTACATTACGATCAATAGAGAAAAATCTTCATTTTTTATTTCTTAAATAACCATTTCCCTCTGTGTGTGTGCATTACTCAGACTTACATGTTGTTTGTGGCCAAACACAAGAAAAGAAAAAAAAAAAATTTATATTGTTTCAAACTTACACTCCTACTCTTCACAGTCTTGAGTCTTCCTGTTGTCCTGAGTAATTTGTGATCTTCTTGAAATATTAGTACTCACAGACAATAGCAGAAATCAAAGGATATTCAATGAATAGATATTTTAATGATATTATTTATCATCATCAAAAGCTCAAACTAGGGGTCATGGATTGCAACAATCTCCCCCTTTTTGATAATGTCAAATAATATTTGTTATAAGCAAGTTTGAATGGCATTTTTTTTCTTTTTTATTTATTTATTAAAAAGAAATAATATGAAATAGACAAGAAAAGAAAAGAAATGCATTCTATTGAAACATAAGGAAACATAAGCATAAGCAAACTACAACAAACACTTCTCCCCTTTTTGACAGTACCAAAAAGAGGAAAAAACAACACTAAGAAAGAAAGTATAACACAGATACACTTCAAAGAGGAGGATCCTGATCACTTGGAGGTGGAGGTGGGTTTGGTTGGAAATATTTAATGATTGTGTCAAAATAGTGATCAATCGAAGCGAAGTGTTCCCCAAACCACTGCATGTCATCATTATGTTGCTAATGTTATTCTTCTATATATATGTCAAGATGAGTCTAAAGTTGATTGAAGTGTTCGACTAAGTCATCGTGAGGGTACGCTGGTGTAGGTGCGCCGGGTGCTGCTTGCCGTCATGGTCGAGCAGGAGCTACTTCTGGGACAGCTTCTCCATCTTCTTCATCAAAGTCGGGTTCATCTAGCTCTGGCCCCAGATGAAACAATATACATAAGGAAGCATCCGTATAGAAAACTGGAATGTTATCGGGTTTACCGGGATAGGTTGACTGATATTTATTTTAAAGAATGTACCCAATAATGTGGCCAAGGGCTATGTTTTGTTTTCTATGGGTGGTAGGGAGGCGAATTATGGTCATATTTTGAATGTAGTTGATTATCAAGTCTGCCTCATCGAATTTGGTGTTTGACATGATAAGATAGATAGTTATAGATAAATTAGGGGTCATGCGAATTTGATCGCCAGCTTTGGGTACTATAGAAGTTCTAAGTACATGTTGAATTATTCTAGTATTTTAATTGAGGGTTTGGACGAGGGGCAAGTGTTGATAGAAGGCTTCATTTCTAAGGACATGATTGACATCACTCTAGTCAAATTCATTCGTGAGAAAGAATGAACCCTAGGACCTTTAGTGGATAGCCCAATGTATTAGGCGATGTCAGCTTTGCTAATTTCTATGTTTTGGCGACAAACAAAGGAGTAGAAAGTCAGGCTGTCGATGGTGTAGGTATAGTTAGCTAGAAATTCCAATAGGAGTTCAGAGTTGTAGGGGAAAGCTAGCGTAAGAAGGAACTGGAAAGTGGTGGAAGAGAAGAGGTTCAGTACCTCAAAATTTAGAGCAGTTTGATTGAGCATTTTGGACGGTGTAATATTCTAGGCTTTGGACTTGTGATACGCATCCTCATTTTTAGCACCCAAGAAATGAGCATTGTGACGGTGAGAGGAAAAGGAGCTTCACACAATGAGACGATCGTTCTTGCTAGAGCTCGACATTGTGTAAAGGCTGAGTGAAGGTGAGGAGGTGAATGTGATTGAAGTGATCTTCAATTGAGGCTTATTTATAGAATTTTTCCTAAATTGTACAATACTATTTGATATCGTACAGTACGATGTGTAATAATTGCCCTGACAAGTCGGTTCGTGAAAAGGTGGTCAAAGTGTACAGTACGATGGGTATCATACAGTACGATCAGAAAGATTTCTATCATCCCGAGGGTCATCGGTACAACCTTTGATAAAAAGTTTCGTACAATATGAACAGGTGTATCGTATATTATAAATGACAATTATATCGTACCAGTTAACTTTAAGTCATTCTCATCTGTTTTTGCTGAGGTGGATCGTACAGTACAAAGAGGAGGTATCTTACAGTATGATAACCAATAATGTCATACCAAATCGCATAAATTCATCTGAATCCATTCACTGATGTGCATAGTATAGTATGAAGAGAGAAGATCGTACCATATGATAATCAATAATATCGTACTGAATGAATTGAATGAACTGTCACCTATATCGTATAGTACGATGGATATCGTACAGTACGATGAACAGAGATGAAAAACTTGAGTCAGTATTGTGATTTGTGTAGGTAGATATATCGTACAGCACGATAGTGTATCGTATAATACGATAAGAAGATAATTAAATGTCAAGTTTTCTGTGGTGAGTGTGTGATGATCAGGAATAGTCTTAGAAGAAAAAAAAAATGTTTTTTCTTTTTTATTTATTTATTTATTTTATGCATTAATGTTTATGACACCTAGTCTAGTCCTCAAGGTACTAAAGGTGTTGAATGCTAGTGGTTTTGTGAATATGTCTGCCAATTGATCTCTTGTAGAAATGTGATGTAATTCTATATCTCCCTTAGCAACATGTTCTCTTATGAAGTGATGTCTAATATCTATATGTTTCATTCGAGAGTACTGAATTGGGTTTTTAGAGATGCAAATTGCACTTATGTTGTCACAGATGATTGAGATGATTCCAACAGGTATGCCAAGATCAAGAATTTATTATTTTAACTGTAGTACTTGTGCAACGTAACTTCCTACTGTAATATATTCTGCCTCAACCATGGAAAGGGCTGCTAAATTTTGCTTCCTACTGGACTAAGAAACTAAAGATTGTCCTATGAATTGGCAGGTACCAGAGGTGCTTTTTCTATCTATCATACATTCTGCAAAATCAAAATCTGAGTACCCTAAGATTTTGAAGGAAGTGCTATGCCTAGGATACCAAATTCTTAAGTTCGGAGTGCCTAGTAGATATATAAGAATTCTTTTGACCACAGTTAGGTGAGACTCTTTAGGATCATCTTGAAAAAGGGAATAGAGGCACACACTAAACATTATATCCGGTCTACTAGCAGTCAGGTAAAGGAGAGATCCGATCATTTATCTATATTTTTTCTGGTCTACTGATTTTCCATTCAGATCTTTATCTAATTGAATTGTTGAGCTCATTGGAGTGTTCATGGGCTTAGCACTATCCATTTCATATTTTTTCAGAACATCCTTAATGTATTTCATTTGGCTAAGGAATGTTCTATTATCCATTTTTTTCACACTAAAGCCAAGAAAATAGTTAAGTTCTTCCATCATGCTCATTTCAAACTCATTACTCAATGTTTTTTAGAATTTATCACACAAATTTTTATACAAAGATCTAAATAAGATGTCATCCACATAAATTTGAAAAATGAGAATTTCTTCTTTAATTTTTTGTAAAGAGAGTGTAGTGTCCACACTACCCTTTACAAATCCTCTATTTAGTAAGAATGAGCTAAGTCTTTCATACCAAGCTCTAGGTGCTTGCTTTAATCCATAAAGTGCCTTTTTTAATTTAAATACATGGTTTGGAAATTGTGAACTTTTAAATTCGGGGAGTTGCTCAACATAGGCATCTTCCTTAATTACCCCGTTCAGAAAAGCACACTAAACTCAATATTAAGACTAGCATGCAACTTTTTCAATTTCCTATACGAGTCATGATTTTTTTCAGAAATAAGTAATAAATCCTCATTTGAAAGCTGACATAACTCATCTTGATCTGATTGATCAAGATTATCGTTAGCCATTAGACACAAATTTATTACCTCCTCCTCTACTTCTTCTTCTCACAATTCTGAGGCAGAGTCGGCACAAAAAGCTTTTTGTGTCTTCATCTTTCCTTTCTTGTACATGGTTTTGTCCTCGCCTTTTTCCTTAGAAGGTTGGCTTTTTAGGTTGGTACAATCAGCTGAAAGGTGGCCTAGCTTCCTGCACTCAAAATAGATTGTATCAGATGAAACTTTATTAAACCTTATGCTTTTATCTTTATTCCAGCTGTTCAGATGACGCTTTTATTTTCTTTTAAAAAAGTTCTTGAACTGTCGGGTCATCAAGGCTATGTCATCTTCTTCCTCCCCTACAGAGCTTTCACTTTCTGAGTTGTTTTCTTTTAATGCCACCATTCAATCCTACTTTTCACCTGCATCGCTAATCCTTTGACTCACTCCTTGCTCGTATGCAATGAGTGACCCAAGGAGATTATTAATATAATAAACATTAAGGTCTTTAAATTCAGTGATGGCAGTTATCTCAGCATCGTAGGAACTAAGTAAGCATCTAAGAATCTTATTAACTTTCTTAGAATTTGAAATTTCTCTCCCTAATGCGTGCAAGGATGTCATGATTTGGGTGAACCTAGTGTACATATCAGATATTGTTTTGCTAGGTTTTATATGGAAGAGTTCATAATCATGCAACAGAATGTTAAGCCTAGACTGTTTAACTTCACTAGTTCCTTCGTATGTGATGAACAGTCTATCCCAAATCTCCTTACCTATAGCACAGCTAGAAACTCTCATATAATCCTCAGACATTAATGCGCAGAAAAAGCAATTTAAGCACTTCGCATTTAATTGAGCAAATTCCTTATCCTCATTGCTCCATTCATTAAAACACACTTGAGTTTTCACTCCATTCAAAGTTTTAAAAGGTGCATCATAACCATCATTGACTAACATCTACATGCGGTAATCAAAAGATCGTAGAAAGTAGACATTTTAATTTTTCAAAAATCAAACAGGATATTGTCAAAAAGAGGTGGACGGGTTATTGAATAACCCTCCGCAGTATTACGATTACCAAAATGCGACATAATCATTTTTAAATGTTTTCTAAAACACTATTTTTGAAAATAGGCTCTGAAACCAATTGAAATTACTAGATCGCCAAAAGGGTGGGTGAATTGCGAAAATTTGTTGCAATAATTAAAATCCTAAGCAAGAGTTCTAATATTTTTTGTGTTTTTAAATTTTTAACAATAAAACTTTAACTAATATGAAAGCAATTAATTGAACTCAACATGCAATAATGAAATCCTTTTTATTTCACAATTATCACAAAGCAAACATAATGAAATTAAGTGCAAGCAAAAATAAAAAGCGATAAGGAAAAAGCACACTAGAATTTTATAGTGGTTTGGTTAACCCATGACCTACGTCCACTCCTCGGAGTCCACCACTATGGGAATTCCACTACAATCTATAGTTCTCCTTTTGCCTCCCTCGATAAGGCAGAGAAGCCCTCAATAGACTCACTTTCACCAACCCAGCATGGTAGAGTGCTAAGCGCTTTTCTCACCCTCTTGGTGACGGTAGCGTACCTTCTAATTTTTCTCCCTCTTGGAGAAGGCAGAGTACCTTCACGGTCACAGATGTAGAAGAGTCTCCCCCTCAGAGAGCCTCCCATAAGTTCTTCTCTGGCCACAGGAGGACCAATATGCAGCAAGAATGGAACAACCGTGTGATCTCCCTCACACTACTTCTCCCTCACCAAGCTCACCCTCTCCTTCCTCTCTTAAACCCTAAAAACTTCTCAAGACCTCACTCCCAAGGATTCCCTCTCTAATCACGTTCTCCTCTTTATGTTCCTTACTAAAAACATTACTTTTTTTATACTTAAAACAGGCTCCAAAATCCCTTAAATTTTCAAAGTAGCCATTAATATCGTACAGTACGATATTACATCGTACAATATGATATGTATAATAGTCTACATCATAGTATGAAGGTTTATGAACCTTTCAAAATTAGTCGTACAGTACGATAAAATATCGTACAATACTTGGCTCCACTCTTCTGTCCATACAGGATGATAGTTAGGATGATCAAAACTCATCTCTATTCATCATAGGGTACGATCAACTTCGTACAGTATGATTAGGAAAAATCAAGGGATCGTCCTAGATGATCTCTAGGATGATCAAAATCAGCCTCTGTTCATCATATAGTACAAACAGGTTTGTATGGTACGATGACCAATCAGAGATTAGTCCTTAATTTATTCCACTAATCACAGGTTAATTTAAGAAGTATTCAAATAAAATCATACAGTCCAAACATAGTCGTACAGTACGAGCGGCTAATAAAACTTACTTAAATTAAACTGGCGGTGGTTAAGGTTTTCGATTTGCAACACATCGTACAGTATGATATTATTCGTACAGTATGATTAGTTCATAGAAAATTATTTTACAAGATTAAATCATACATTACGATATAAAGTCGTACAATACGATCAATAGAGAAAAAAGTTTATTTTTTATTTTTTTCAAAAACCCTCTCCCCATGTGTGTTTGCATGGTTGCTCAGACTCACATGCAGTTTTTGGCCAGACTCAAGAAAAGAAAGAAAAAAAATTACATTGATCTTGAGACTTCTTGTTGTCCTGAGTAATTTGTGATCTTCCTAAAATGTTAGTACTCATAGATAATAGCATAAATCAAAGGACATTCAATGAACAGATATTTAGATGATATTATTTGTCATCATCAAAAGCTCAAACTAGGGGTCATGGATTGCAATATTGGGATTTTCTCGCTCTTAGTTCGTTGGAGAACTCACCGGCTGCAGCCTTGACCGGTGGGATTTGACTTGGAAAGGGTGAAGAACGGTGAGGAGAGCTCGCATGCCAAAAATCTTAGCTTTTAAGACCTTGGAGAGAGAGAGAAAATAAAAGTCCTCTCTATGATGCCCTAAGCCTCCTATTTATACATCTAACCCTATCATCGATGGCTAGGATTGCATCAAGGGGTAATTAGGAGGTAAATAGGGAGGAATTAGTTGTGGCTTTGAATCATGGAGCAAAAGGAAGGAGTTCAAAGCAATCAATTGGTTTAAATTGGCTTTAAATAGGTCCAATTGACCTCATGAGGCTTAGGTTGAACAAGTCAAAGCTTGGCTTGGTCAACTTAGCTTATTAGGTTAAAGGAGGAAAAGGTTTGAGCCAATGAACCCCTTGAATTGATTATAGGATTTGAATTAGAATCATTAAGGCAAATTGGTTAACCTGGGTTGACCCAGTCAACCAAATTGACCAAGGGTATGAGTCTAAGCCCCATAGATCTGGTTTGACCCACTAAGTCCAAGGGAGGAGAGAATTGGGCTTGAGAAGCTCTAGAATGCATTTAAAATCAAGTGGAAGGGTATGGGTCAATTTGGGTAGACCCAAGTTTACCCAGGACCCGGGTCAGGGCTCATCAAACTTGGTTTGACCCCTAGACTTGAATGAGAGAGATCTCAGGGCTTAGCTTTATCAATTTGACCAAGTCAACCCCTTTGACCAGGGATTTTGAGAAAAACAAGGTCAACAGTTAGAACTGAAACATCATTTATTGATTGGATAGTAGAGGAAAAATAATTAGCTCTGTTAAATGTTAAATATTTAAACAGCTTTTTTATGCACTTAAATTTGAAGATTATATGCATGTTTAAACCTGTAAAACTGGAAAAGAAATATGAGATAGACTTTGCATAACTTATGAAAGAACTAATAAAATGAAACAATCTAGTTTAAATATTTTATTACACAACTATAATTTTTTCCATGAAACTGAATGAATCAATAATTGATATGTACACTCATTTTACATAGATAATCACTTCACTACATGTTTTAAGTAGGGAACTAGAGTCAATAAAATACTTTATGATTTACCTAAAGCTTAAGATATAATGATTACTACCATAACTAAATCTACAGACCTAACTATTTATTATATTTACAATCTTCTTAGATCACTAAATGCTTATGAACAAGGAGTGACACAAAAATATATTGATGCAGGTGACAAGAAAAAAGAGAAAAATATAGTGTTGAAAGTGTATGACTCTGAAAGTGATCAGTCTGAGCCTGAGGATGAAGATGATATTACCTTAATGACAAGGCAATTCAGAAGTTTCCTTAAAAGAAAATAAAGGAGACATCAACAGTGGAATAAAGGTAAGTTCTATAGAAATGCAAAAAATGTCTAATAAAGTAATTTGTTATTAATTTAGGAAACCTGGACACATCAAATCTGACTACCTGAATTTAAAAGCTAATCCTAGAAAGAGGAAAGTCGAGGAGAAAATTAATATAAATAAGGGAAAGAAGAGATTATAGAGATCATTCTAGGTGGACTCAGCATCTGATTCTTCAGAAATAGAAGGAGAGAAGGAAGTCAAGAATTTGTGCTTAATGGCAAAAAATCTTGATCACTTAGATTAAAACGAGATATGTCTTATTGATTTCGTATAGGTTATTAAACCTAAGCTATTGTCCCAAGGCTAACCAAGAGAGGGGGTGAATTGGTAATTTAAAAATTCTCTTGGATTTTTAATAGAAAATCATATAATCCTTTTAAACAATTTGATTTTAATTTAAAATAAGTTTTTCAACCGCATTAATTAAATTGTAGAAAATAAAAGTGCAAAATAAAAAGACACAAAGATTTATAGTGGTTCGATCAAACAACACTAACCTACATCCACTCCCTAAAGACTCCTTCTCGCAGGTATTACAATAATTACTCAAAGTGACTCTCCTTTTGCTTGCACAGGAAAGCGAAGAAGCCTTCATAAAAACTTCTCTCTCACCAATCCCCTGGTGCTATAGAGAACCATCATCCTTTCACACCCTCTAAGTGTAAGCAGAGAACCATCATCCTTTACACCCTCTAAGGTAAGTAGATGAACCATCATCCTTTCACACTCTCCAAGTGTCGGCAGAGTATCGTCATTCCTTTCACACCTCCAAGTTTTGGGCGAGAGTATCGTCATCCTTTCACCATGGCGACCTCTAAGTGTCAGTCTAGAGTAATACCATTATTCTGCTCACACCCGTCTTTAAGGTATCGATAGATTATCGTCATCTTATCATATCAAACTCCTTAAATATAAATAATCGAAAAGAAATAAACAAGAGTTGCAACCAAAAACAGAAAGAGATCTCGTCTACGGTACCTTGGGTAGGGTAACCTTGATAGAACTTGCTGTCCTTTAGCGAATTTTTCTTCGGCATCAGACAAAAACTTCAAATTCACATAATACTGGACACGACCCTACAACTTGCATTCTTCCGTCGACAGTGATGTCTTTTGGAAAAAGTCATGAAGAAGAAATCATGTCCTTGTCACGACATCAGTCTTTTAAAAAGGTTTTTTATTGTAAGAACTCTTACATGAATGTATTTCCAAAACAATTCAAATATACTCTCATTGTTTTAGACTATTGTACAACAAATGAAAAACGAAGCTACTACTATAAAACAAGTCGAGCTACTATCATTTCTTCATTAATCAGTTATATCAATATCAGTACATTGAAGAGTCCTAATCAGTTTAAAAACCGATTTGGCAACTTTGACGTATACCGCAATACATATGTGATAAGCATTGTAATAAGATGAAGTGAGCTCAATACCATGGACATAGAAACATTGGACTCTTTCTATCCAGCCAGGGTACGACACTAATTCTTTGGTATTTGGTTCACGTTTATACAGTTTAGAAACTCAAATTTTTTATCTATATGTTCTGCTCAATTGACGAGAGAGAGACCATGGTTTATCCCAAATTTTCATCACGTACCTTAATTCTGAGGTGTTGTTACGAATACACGACCTTGTACATTGTTACCGATCAATGCGAAGCAAAATGCAAGTTTACCATAGGAACATGGGAAATTACCAAACTCATACACTGTGAGAAGGAGAACAATACGTACGTAATAGAAGAGAAACGAGGATATTGTACACGCGGCGCTAGAGAACTGATGATCTTTGGGTAACACTTCCATCTAACATTTAAAAAAAAAAATTATACCTTCCTATTTAGCGTTTGAACGGCTATGTATACCCATGGGTAGTAATAAATATGAAATTATTAAACAAATCCATTTTGAATCGGCCTCGCCCATCAGATTTACAGACATTGATATAGAGTGCACGGACTGGTAGAAGATGCAGTACAAAAATCGTAGCCTTAAAAAAATGTAAATTAAAGCATTATCCTAGTGTTTATGTGCACAGTTACTCAACTATAATCAACTCCAATTCAACTGAGAGATAACACAAAATACATACTCCAAATTCTAAAATAAAATCATAAGACATGAAGTCTAATTTTAGAAAATCTTACAATCTACTATGAGGAAATGATTACTTGAATGAGTGAGTACCACTGATCACAACAACAAAATAAATACAATCTAAAATATGTTAGGAGAAATTATAATAAAAATAATAATATACCAATAGCAGATTCCGCAGCTGCCACTGTTTTGGAACTAATTAGAAGGCAAATGATTGACCCATCATATCATCTCCCATAATAGAAACGGAAAAAAGTACTCAAAAAGTGTCGAAATTGACGACGCTAATAACATATTGATTTCAATTGACATTGAGACTATAATATGGAATATTTCGTCTATTAAGAAGGATTCCGCCGAATACCTAAAATAGAGATGATCAATTAAGAAAATCGTGAAATATGTTAGAGAAAGATCCATGTTCGAGAAACGTGCGATGTCAGAAAAAATTCCCAAAATTTGTGGGCTTAGACAATGAAGTTCCTGAGTCTGCGTAAGAGAGTCCAGGGAGCATTTTAGCATTAGAAAATCTTCATTATTCAGAGGATATAATAGAAGGATGTTCATCGGTCATCATCCCCATTATTGAGAAATTTGATTGGTGATCTCTGACCAGTTTGAGAAAGGCTGGTTAGGGCCTCTACATTGGCTTCGGGGGAATTCAAACTGTCAATTCCGCCGGCGGCAATTTCATTCGCGCATGGTATCGAGAAAGTCGAAGCTCTCTCTTCCTCTTGCGCAGTAAATTTGCCGCATAAACACCATCTTACATAAATTTTGTGAGAGTTTTAATCTTTGTGAACCACCTGAGTCTTTCTTTTCTACTCCACTCATGAAAAAGATGCTGTCCTTGGCCCGTGGTGGATTACATGGAGATGAGATTAATTCATTCCTACCCAGGTGACCGACTGGAAGAAGTGTTATATGAGGCTTCGACGGATCAAATAGATGAATGTTCCTATTCAATTCGCCTACGTGAGCACCAGCATTTATTTCTCTCTCGAAAACAGAAAATCAAGTGATGTCGTAGCCTTAATTATTATCCCAATAAGGTCGACGGTCTGACAAACAGACCATTGGCGGTAGCTATCGAAGAAAACTGGAAGTACATATTAAGTAGACCAGGTGCTTAAAACCTTTATCTCTGAGATATCTTTTCCTTAAACTGTTTAGGAAGTCGTTTGCTAATAACCGAGGATGCTTAGTTCCCCGCCAGTAGCGAAAGCAGTTGGTTCCGCCGTAGTTTGAGAATTCTGCTGATCCCAAAAAGTAATTCCATCTCCGATCATTGCAGTATTCAAAATATAAAAAAGTAAACAGAGAAAGGCATAACCATAGAAGAATTGGTGTAAAATATAGTCAATTTATGCCAATTGGAGCATTATGCTTTTTAATCAACCTCCAAACAGAAAAAAGACTCGCTTCCTGTAGCGGAGTAGTCCAGTTAATAACTATCTAGTTTTTTTAGTGTTCTTGACATCAATCGCGAAAGAAGGTTGCCCGGATAAAAGCAAAAGAAGATGGCAAAAAGATTACCTTTCTTGGATCTAGGATCCACTAGAATGCGATTAGCGAGAAGAGAGAGCTTTGATCGCCGCACTGAATACTAACGCTCGGACCATGCTTAATGGAGTCGCTGTAGGAGACTCCGGAAGAGACTCTTCCATTGCGGTTCGTTTGTCAGCCCGTGGTCAACAAAAAATCGCAGCGCATAGGCAGGCAGGTCAGCCATTGGTGGAGCCCCTCTTCAGATTTTCACTTCGACGAATATTCTCGAAGTGTGTCGAGGAATCTCCGCGTGTCAGGCCTGGTTCGGAGGCGAATTTCTTCATCTTCAGAGTGGAGAGGAGAGGTCGTCCGTTCCCTCCCACCATCCCTGGAGGAGTTGTTGTTCCGCTGGGCCTCCGGCGGTTTCTTGATCGTTTTTCCACTACTCCAATTGTGGATAGTGGTGGAGACATTGAGTATCAACGAAAACTCGCTCATTCAGTGAAGCTGGCTCTTGTCGAACAAACCTCCTCTTTGTGGTCCTGAGGAACTCGGTCAGAGATTCATTCTATGCGGGAGCGCAACGAAGTCATAAAGGGAGCGCCCATCACCAAGGTCGTTGGAGGTTCGGCGATTCTCAGATCAGAAGGTCTTCCAACGCACCAGGCAAGCAAGTTCGTCTCTTTGTTTCCCTCCTCTAGCCGGGAGATGTTCCATTCTGTATGCCCATGGGTATGGGATGATCTCCAAAAAAGTACGGGATTCATTATATCGAAATTTGTCTCTCGAAAGGGGAAGACACTCTCGCTACAAGATAACTGTCAAAAACATCTTGAACATATTCGGGAAAGGCCAGAGACCGAATGCTTGCTTCAAGGTTTCGAAAACTATGATACGGCATGAGACGGCGAGGAAG
>NW_021319483.1:3556440-3595203 GCF_001605985.2 Dendrobium catenatum | reverse complement strand
TATATATATATATATTTGTATTTCCCAGATCAATAATATAAAAAATCAAATTTCTCTAATTACAAAGATAATTATTGAAAAGAGAAATAAAAAATAATAAGACATCAAAATTATAATAATACTATTTAAATTATGTTTGCCTAAAAAGAACATTAGATTGATATCCTATATATATATATATTTGTATTTCCCAGATCAATAATATAAAAAATCAAATTTCTCTAATTACAAAGATAATTATTGAAAAGAGAAATAAAAAATAATAAGACATCAAAATTATAATAATACTATTTAAATTATGTTTGCCTAAAAAGAACATTAGATTGATATCCTTAACTTGATAGAGTTATAAGTTAACTTAAATTTTTGAAAAATTAGATTTCATAATGAAATTAAATTTATATGCAAGTTAATTTATAACACTTTTTAGATCAATTAAAAACAGGATTTTCATATAGGCAATCTCACATTTCAAACAAGAAACAAAAACAACTAATCAAAACAAGACATTTTTTATTGATATCAAATAAAGATCGGATATATTAAGACTATTGATATCAATCATCATAACATCAAAACACCACAACATCAATACAATCCTAAACAAAAACAAGTACAACAGAAAGAAATAAACATTAACATCATCACATTATTATCATATTAGGAAAAGATTGGTAAAGACAACTACAAAGAAGTGCATCTAAAACTCTAAAGGACCTTAGTCTGGAGGAGGAGACTGGTTGAAGACTGAGAAATAGCTATTCATCATAGCTACATTAGTGTTCACCGAGTCAAACTAATCTCGGATCCAACCCATTGTTGCAAATCTACTTTTTCATAGCTTATATTTTGATGATTGACAAACACTATCTCTCTTGGACTACTTGTTGCTTCTAACTTTTCAGGAATCGAAGATCGGACGATCAAGAGGAAGCCAAGTCCAGGATCGCGTAGGTTTAGGATTTCATAGGGCTTAACATCCCGAACGAACTTTCACCCATATCTTCCTAGTACTGTGCATTCTGCTGGTTTAAGTGAGTCTGAATTTGATCAAAATGACTCTCTAATCGATCAAATTGCTAGACCATCTCCTAAAAAGTTAGGTTCATGAGCAAGTGCAGGTGCTCCCCCTTTTCCCTCAGTATCCTCACTTGAATTCTCATTCTTCCAAAAAATAAATCGAAAAAAGGCATCAGTGAAGAATATTGGAATGTTAGTGGGAGGATCAGGATAAATTATGTTCTACTTCTTTTCCAAGATATAGGTCACTAAATATCCTAGATCAATATTTTTCTTCCTCTTATGAGAAGGAAACCTAATTTCGAAAAGATTATGAATGTAATACAAAATCAATTGGGCTTCATCAATTGGTTGTGCAGTCATGATCAAATAGGTAACTGTGGATAAAAGAGGAGCAATGTTTATGCGATCACTATCCTTAGGAATGATTGAAGTTCTAGGAACATGCTGGATGACCCTTACATTTTTATTCAAAGTGTATACTCAAGCCAAATGATAAACTTGAGTGACACCTCTAAGAGTCTTATTTATTTCAGACTAATCATAGTCAGATTTAGAAGTTAAAGTATGTAATATAGTCCCTCGAGTCCTTAAATGGAGAAAGTTTCCTAGATCATCCTTAGTTATTTCTATTTATTTCTTTTTAACAAGTGAAGTTTTCTTACTCTCATCCTCGCTAAACCTCATATTTGCTCAAAAATAAAAAATAGTGAAAGGACTTCCTATAATAAGCATGGATCAATGTCAAAATAAAGGAAAACTAGGTTGAAGCAAATAGAGGTATAACAAGAAAGTGGATATCATCTTGAATTAGTAGTCTTGAGCGAGTGATTTTTGCATTTATGTACCTGTAAAAGGAATCCTCATTTTCTATAGACAGAAAGTTTTTGTTCCCACCCCTGGAAGAAGAACCCTTAGAAACTCTACCACGCTTGCTAGAACTTGTCAATACTAGGTTGAGAAGAATTCAAGGAGGATGTTTAAGTGAATGAAAATGAATTCTAAAGCCCTCTTATTAAAAGAAAAAAGACCCTTTGTATAGTATAAAATTGAATTCATACGTACGATCTTGAGATCGTACGGGATGAAATAATTTTCATGTGGAAAAACGATAACATCCAAAATCAAATGACTTTTTGTAAACACATAATTTAAGAGGCATCCTTTTGTACAAACTTTTTTATAATGCTATCATATAGATGAACATGTGTTCCTCTAGGGTGATCATTTATTTGAGATTGTTTTAATGATAGTTAGGTTCATCCCGCACAGAAAATGGCACGTTTACAAACAAATTTTTAGTTCATACATATGATCAGTTATAATAACTGATTCTATCCAAATAATCATATACATACGTACAAACAAATGTATATAGATCGTACAGGATGATGACAATATCATATAGTATGATGTAAGTCAAAAAAATCAGAACTTTATATATTCACTCCAAAATAATGATTGACATGCTACATAATTCGTACGTTACAAAAATAATTTTGTACAGAATGATTTAAACACTTAGAAAATTTAGCATGAAATCCATAAAATAATTTTTGATAAATAAAACATGTCCAAAACAAAAATAAAATAGAAAAAAAAAATAAAAAAAAAACACATAAACAAAAACATCTACAAATAAAAATGCATAATAAACATAAGAAATATATAAAGTTTGCATAATATTTTATATAACCATTAAGATTAATCACACATAACCTTATTCTTAATGTTCTAAAAGTATCAAAGGCTAGTGGTTTTGTAAAAATGTCTGCAAGTTGATTTTTCATTGAAACATGGTTCAATTTAATTTCTCTTTTGGATACATGATCCCTAATAAAATGATGTCGTATGTCTATATGTTTGGTTCTAGAATATTGATTATAATTGGGTCCTAATTAACCTCATAATTAGAAATACCCCCATGAACTAGCACTAACCTTTAGTCAACACAAAAGTCTTAGATTCCCATATTATCCAACAAATCCTAAAAACCTCAATTATCCTTAAAGAGAACCATAGGGCCCACATTGCGCCATTGTTATTCATTGTCACCTATTTATATATTATTAGGATTGAATTTAAGGTGGCAGACATACTTATCCACCACATTAAAAACTTTTACCACAATTTCAAAACCCTAGGGCATGTCATAGATAGAACCTTTCCCTAGTACAAAATAAAGCTTATATATTATATACAAAATATAACTTGAAGTATTCTATCCTAGTAGACCACTTTCCAATCATATTCATGGATATCTCCTTCCAAATACTTTATAGAGACTTATGTACAATAATACCTATATAGGAAAATGACTCTCATGAGAAAAGGGGAGCACTATCCCCTGAGGCACTAATATATGTGGCATTGGCACTAACCTCCAACCACCATCTCCTGATTCCTTAATTAAGCAATACGATCACTTAGAGCTATAATTATATAAAAATATTAAGGAATCCACAACATGATGGGAGCATCTATAGTAGTAGCTTGAGGCAAATTAAAGTTGGTCTCAAGAGCAATTTTCATTCTTGCACCACTACTTTCAGCTGCCACCACCACCACCTGATTAAGGTCCATTTGATGAGTAGTGATTGTTATTTTTTTTAGTTTAATTGTCAATTATAATTTAGTTATTAGTTTTTCTTACACTATAGCATATTCTTAGTTTATATTTTTGGTGATGTCAAAAGGGGAGTAGGAAGTCCAATTGGTCATATTATTTACATTTTAATTATTATAATTTGTTTCCTTTTCAATATGTATGTTATTGCATTTCTTTTAAAATTAATAAAATGTGTTTTAAAAACTTTTAAAAATTAATATTTTCCCCATTTTTTAAATAAGTTGTTTAGTGAGGGGGAGAACATAATAGAGAATTCAAATTTACAAATTTTAAATCCCAACTAATGATATTTTTCATTATAAAAAAGGGAGAGATTATTACAATCCAAGAGCTCAACTATGTATTTTAATGATTACAAATCTTATTGGACGAGTATTTTTTTATTTATGCTTTATACATAGAATATTTTTCATATATGTCACTAACCATATCGTATGTAACATACACCAAGTAGCAATGAAGAATCAAGACTCAATATAGCTAACTTATACTTTGTTAAACATCAAATATAGAAATTAACTCAAAAAGTTAAAGTATAAACTCTATAAATCACAAACTAACTTGACGACTAGTACTACACATTCTTGCGTCTTGATTCCTTGATGCTTCTTGGTGTATGTTCTATTAGAAATGGATAGTGACACACAAGAAAAATATTTAATTTATAAAGATTGAATAAGAAAATACTTGTCCGATAATATTTGTAATCATCAAAATATAAGGTTGAGCTCTCAGATTGGATTAAACACCTTATCGAAGTCTTCGACAAATGTAATGTCAATTTTACTTTTTAAATATTTCCAAATATCATGAGAACTCCTTATCCATATTCTCTGTTAACATTATTTGGGGAAATGGCGGCGGCAACCTTTTTACTATCTCTCTAACAATTTTTCATTTTTTTCCTTTAAAAGTTGTAGTGGTTCGTTCAGAATGGGTCCTCTATTGGTTCTACTATAAGGGGCTCTGCCTTAGATTGATCCTGATTTCTAATCAGATTTTCAAGCTCTTACCAACTCCTCATTTGAATAGCTTTAGAATATTCTTTACCTTATTCTTTAAGATTTATTTATATATTACTAAGCAAAGTTTCTTGAGGTCTATTAGTTAAAGATCCAGCTAATTATTCATATTAATTATAAATATTCCTAAGGGAAGTAGCTTGACAATGCAATTGTGTACTGATTTGCAAAACTAATTCTTCTAAAGAAGGTTTC
This sequence comes from Dendrobium catenatum, assembly GCF_001605985.2. Lineage (NCBI taxonomy): Eukaryota > Viridiplantae > Streptophyta > Magnoliopsida > Asparagales > Orchidaceae > Dendrobium > Dendrobium catenatum. Next base: position 3,590,337 of record NW_021319483.1, on the reverse strand, counting down.
CTATCCTTAGGTTGGGTATTTGAACTAAATCTAGGGGATAATTAGGCCTTAAATTAGCAAAAAAATTTAGGAGGGTGGCTCTAATTACCTATTTTATTTGGCTAGTTAGAGATCCAATTAGTTTTATTTTTTATTATTATTATTCTAACTAAATTTTGGATTATTTCTCTACCCTAGATTTTAAGCATTGAATTAGTTGTTTTTTTGTTCTATTATGTATTACCTTAATTGATTGTACTCCTGAATTAATAGAATCACTAAAGACTCCATAAATATTTTCTTCCATGTTCATATATGAATTCTAAGGTGAATTAATTTTAAGGTTATCTAATTTTATTAAAGTGCCAGCCACTTACGAAGTTAAAAATGGAAATGGCATCAAATTCATAAATGTTAGCAACTTTTCTAGGATTAATTTTTTTAGAAGGCCATCAAATATTGTTGGTAACCATCTCCTCAATCAAACAATAAGCATCATCAAAGGGCTTTGACATTACAGAACTGCCAACTGTGGCATCTATAATTGATATATGGGAACCTATAAGGCCATTATAAAAAGTTTGTATAATTAACAAATCAATAAGGGCATAATGAGGACATTTCCTAAGAAGTTCCTTAAATCTTTCACATGATTCATGAATAGATACACCATCTCTAAATTTTGTGATGGCATCACTAAATTTTTATGCTTTTTTATTGTGGTAAACTTTAAGCTAATAATTTATGTGAATTCTAAGTTGTTATTGAGCTTAAAGGCAATGAATTTTACCATATTTTAGCTTTATCCCAAAATGGAAATGGAAACAACCTAATATAATAGCATCATTACTAACTTCATTCTTTTAAAATGTTTTATAGACTTCTAAGGAATTAGTATGTGTAAATTAGAGTCTTCTAAAGGTGTTTTTCTAAAGTGAGAGTTTTGCACCATTTGGATGATGACATGTTTAGGGTTCAAAATTATTAGCTTGTATATTAGGTCTATTTATACTATGATAAATACTCTCAACTATAGAGTTTATGATTACCTAACAATTCTAAGTTGCTTATTTTTAGAAAGTTGCTCAACCATTTTAGATTTTTTTAAATAATCTTATTTTTCTAATTTTTAAGTTTTTTTTTTTTAATTTCAATGCCAAACAATAATTCTAGTGGTTGTTTTTTACTACGAATGCAATAATAAGCAACACAATAAAAAATGTAAAGATTAAAAACAACAAATTAGATATCAATACAATGCTTTGCAAGTGAAAGTATAAGGAAATAAAAATAAAAAGTAAACAATATTAAACTAATAATTGTTTCAATAATTTAAAATATAAATGAGGATAATAGTTTCACAAGTTTGTTTCCCTAACAATGGAGTTAAAATATGACAGGGATACTACTTTGTATACACGGCTATAAGTACTACTAGATTATGTAATTACAACAGTGTCTTTCTTTAGCTTACAACCACTACTAAATTTTCTAATGAAAGTTAAATTTTTCTACAGTGTGAGTCCTACTTTAACTCAAGTGCAGATGTCATATCATGTAATAAAATGATGAATATAGTGTCGATCCTATGTGAAACAAATGAAAATATCCTAAGTTCACTTTACGACCACTTACTAACTACTAAGTTTTTCTAGCTAAAAAAGCTTTAAATTACAAAATAAAAGTTTACTATTTTAGAAATTCTAAACCTATGATTTTTTAAAAGAGCATGATTTCTTTAGAAAATTTTCTTCCTATTATTACTATAGATTAAAGCATTTGTTACACCTCATCTCTACTAATCCCGTTTGAGTATTAGCTAAGGTCCTCCCTAACTACTATTATTTTACCTCCTTAATTAAGACCCCATATCCTAACCATGATATGTCTATGCCTTTCAAAACATCATAGATTCAAAAAATTTGTTTAGCTATACATGGAGGCATTAATTTACATAATAAATATTATAAATATTTTATTAAATTTAATGAGTGATAAGTACAAACTATGACACTGGATAACAATGTAAGTAAGATAAAGTAAAGTTTAGAAGTGACCTAGAAGTAGAACTACAATCCCTTGTTCACTTCCTCGCTTTGCTCAACTTTAATATAAAACTCTACGTACAAAACCAAAAGCTACACTCTACCAAAGATAACCTTACAGTCACAAGCACACTCAAAAATTAAGACCACAACGTGCTAACATTCTACACTAAGACTAAGGTCACTATTTATGGCTTGGTGGTGTTGCAATACTGCTAAACTAAAGCATACACAACTGACTCCCACTAGTGTGTAGAGAAATTTTGCATTACACAACTTCAATATAGCATTACAACATTAACTAGGCAACGCTTTAGTAATAAGCTCTTCAGCCAATATTTGGTAAGCTCTCAATTATAGCACTGAAATGGGTTTGGGCACTACGATGACGTCTTTGTAATGTAGTGGCACTGGTCCAATTTTTATGATTTTTAATATTTTTCTATATGAAATATAAGGATTACAAGCACAAAATAACAATATAATAGGCAATTAGATTTTTATGATCATGGACTCTTTTTGCTCCTAGTGATGTCCTCTCCAACTTTATAGAAAACTCACCAAGTTAGTTGTGATTGGATAGAAAGTTGTGTTGAAAGCTCTACTTTCCCCCTCTAACACTCTCTCACCTCACTAAAATGAGGTTTTTAAGATGAGTAATGGTGGGTAAATAGTTGTAGAGTGTAGGAGAGTTGTTGGAGAGACTAGGAGAGGCTGTTTTCAAGAATGGAGGCTACTAAGTGAAATAACTTTAAAAGAATAATGTAGCTTTTTAGGAACGCAACTTCCCCCCCCCCCCCCCGCCCCCCTCAAACCCTACCTTTTGAATGGTGGCTAAGGATGATGGGGAAAGAGCTTGGATGTTGGTCATCTATCCTAAGGTGCATGGAAACTAGGGAGAGGGTAGGATCCTTGAGTGATACTTGCCTTGACATATGTCATGGTGGGAGGCCACTTCCTTTTGCCCCATGAGGCTAAACCAAGGTTTAGCTTGATTTAAGAGTTGGTTTAGAGTGGATTTAGGCTGATTTATAGTAGAATGGAGTAGCATTTGGTGGAGAGAAAGATTTTCCTTGGTAGCTTGACCACTTCAAATCATTTGGAAGCTTGTTTGACCAATTAACTAGTCAAACCAGTCAATGGGGCTGAGGTGGCATCTAAGGAAGTACATTTGGTTGTTTGGTTTAATGTCCATGTGTTTCAAGATTTGGAATTAGAGTTTGCATAGGTGATGAGTGTTTGTGAAGGATTTGACCAAGTTAAATTAATGGTGACTTGAGTTAGTATAATATCATACCTTCTTAGAATATTCAATTGAATAATTTTGTGTGGTCAATTTTGTTTGAAATTAATTGGAGGATTGAATTTGACCTTGGTTGGGTGTGAGTTGATTTGGTCAACCTGGTCAAACCAAGGGTTTTGTTTAGGCGCAATAAACTCAAAATCATATTTTGGATCTAATGGAGGTGGTCCCATGTAATGGTAAGGTTTCTTAGAATGAAATGGATGTTTGGGCCCTTATGGGGCATTTTGGTCAACCATAGTTCACTTGGTCAACCTGATCAAATAAAAACTTGGGTTTGGGTTCAATGCACTCCTAAAGATATCTGGGTTGCATTAGAAATTGTTATATGGCTTAGTTTGATTGAGAAATGTTGAAGTTTAGAAAAAACTCCATTTTTTTCCTAAAGGAACATTTTGGTCATTTAGGCCACTAGTCCACTTAGCCCGACAAGGGTCCACAAAAGTACAGTTTTATGTTTGATATGCCATAAAGATGATTATGGACATATTCAAAATTTTGGGGAAGGTCCCAATGTCATATTCAACAAGATGTAAGGTCTAGTGACATAGGCTATAAATATTTTAATATTTTGTAGCCTTTGGATTTCAGTTGCATTTTTTGTGTTATATGTCTTGGATTGGCCTCAAATTTGGAAGGTTGACCCTAAGTACATGCCTAATCAATATGAAATTGATAGATCATTAACTGGAGATAATTTAAATTACTTTTGAGATGATTGAATATAACTCAAGAAGGGTCATAGGACATAAGCCTTTAACCTTGAATTTTTATTTTAATTTTGGATTTGATTGATTGAGTTTGGTAAACCTCATGAAAAAAATGAGGATAAAAATGTACAAGGCTACAAGGATAACTCCATCAAAAGTTATTAATTAGGAAGCTCTTAAATTTTAGGTATTGAACCTCTTTGTTCGCAGCACACTCCAATTTATTTTGACCTTAGCCTTCCCCTTCAATTTGAATTGATCTTTGTGTTCTTTGCCAGTCTTAGAGTTAATAGTGGTGGCAAAATAGTTCAATCATTTATTTATAGAAGACCTATTTAGATTACCTATGATTATTTTGATCAATTCCTACATCTTTCTACTCCTCGCCTTAAAGCTCACTCCATAACATTTGACCCTAACTATGATTGGACTACAATAAACATTAGCCTGAGGGATACTCCACTGCATATTCAAGCTCATTTAGTCTTAACCCTTATTCATGATGCACGTATAATTCAACATATCCGTCAAAACATAATCATTCCTAAAATAGGCAATAGGGTCAATCTCACACCCCTTTTATGCCTATTCACATACTTCAATATGACTAAAATTGACTTCAAATCCTCTTGATTATATGCTACATTAAAAACTTGACAAGTAAAATCTAGGACTAGGACACCGCATAGCCTTTATCCATTATTTAAATTACAACCTATAATATCCTACACCACCTAATCACCTCCCACTCTTCAACTCCAACATCTTTTTTTACATACTCCATAGTGATAGACTCTGTCATAATTATTATGTGGTGGATCCAGAACCAGAAGAGGAAGAGGGAGTTTTAGCACTAGGCCCAGCACTAGCTCTTACTCACAACCCACAGGACTATGACTCAATAGTGGAGCAACATGATCGCCTAGAGAAATAATCAGCTATATAATATTAGGAGATTACTTAATATTGGGAGTGGCTTCACCAATAGTGTGAAATTTTTTAAATGAAGCAAGAGTCTGATCAGTTTCAGTACCAAGAGATCCAATAGATGTATCAACAGTAGCATGACCTGCTATAGCAGCTACCAACAGATCCAAAGATAAGTCATATCAAGCCTTGTATAGTGACAAAGTTTATGCCCTTCACGATTATTTCCTTCTACCACAATCTGATCAGGGTCCTTCATACTTCTGATTAATATGTACTATGTTATAATTATCTTTTTCTATTGCTTGTTCTTATGTTGTCTTCTATCACTATCAAGTTGACTTTATTTTTCTCCTTTTTAGTAATGTCTAAATGGGGAGTAGAATGTTAGTAGAATGCATATTTATTGTCTTTAGTTTATTTTTTTATTTTTTTTCTTCTACTTATTATGTATTATATAATAAAAAAATTTTTAAAATATTAAAAAAAAAAACTATCCCTATTTTTATAAGAACTCAGTTCATAAGGGGGATATTAAGATATAGTAAAATTAACTTTGAAATTCAACCAATAATAGTTGTAAATATAAAAAGGGGGAAGATAATTATAATTCAGAATTATGAGCTTATGATTTCGATGATAACAGACATTATCAGATTTCTACTTTAATTCTCCTAGTATTAATATTGGATATTTATTTTGTACACACAAACATTTTAGGTATATCTATACCATGCAAAAGGATTGATGTTTCTATAAGAGTTTGCATTTTTGTTTATTTAGTTTTTATACTTCTTGAGTCAAAAGTCCCATAAAAATTGTATGCCAGGTAGTAATTGTGCACACACACACACACATATGAGGAGGAAAATTAAGTGTTTTAATTTTTATGAAGATCATCCCATTTGATTTGTATCATATAATATGATCTTAATAAAATAGAGGTTAATTAAAATATTTAATTAAAAATCATCTACATTCATAATAATCACACTATATGATCCAAATCATGTAGGATGATAAGTAGAAATCAAAAATCACGTTGTCAATCACAAATTATGTTATATTTTAAATTTTAAAAATAGAACTAATCGTAATGTATGATTCCTATCATCCTATATGATGTCATTAAATCTTGTGAATATAATCCTATAATTAAGCAATCAAATTTAGATTAATTAATATTTTAGATCATATTGTGCAATAACCTCATTCAAACAGTATAACGTGATTTACTCCCAAGAAAATATTTAATCATCGCTAATCATACCTGACAAAAATCCTATTCGATTGAACCAATCATAATGTACAACTTGGACATCATACTAAATGATAAGTTCAAGAATTTGAACTAATCATACAAACCCTCACTCATCATACATTACTAACATGACGTATTGACTTAATCTTACTGTATGATCACATATCATATTATACGATCAGAAATGGCACACTTACAAATTTATATCTTTTTTTATGCCTTGTATTTAAGCTCTCTTACTATATTTTTAAGAGGAGTTTTAGCTATTGGGAGATTTTTATGAGGGTGATTAGAGAGGTTATCCTCTTGAGAGATCTTAGAGTTTGAAGAACGAGAAGGAGAAGTAGTGTGTGAGGAAGAAGTAGTGTGATGATATTTCATGTGGTTACTTCAAGAAAGCTTCTACCTTAGTTCCTCCATGTGTCTGAATTGATCTTTTGGATTGATCCAAGAAGAAACTCTTCAAGGCTAAAGTTCATCAGGTTCTCTACCTCACTAGGAGGGTTTAAAGATTTTAGGTTGTCAACCTCACTTGAAGGGTGAAAAATATTTTGGAACTCTGTCTTATCAAGTTGGTGGAAGAGATTTTACACGGGCTTCTCTGCCTTACTGTGGGGACTAAAGGAGAGTCACTAAAAGGTGAAGTATAATAGCCAGAGAGGAAGACTCCAGGGAGTGGATGTAGGTCATGTTTTTACCAACCACTATAAATCACATGTTCTTGTTCTTTTTTTTCCATGTTTTTATTTTTTACATTTTAATTTCTTTCAAATTTACTTTTCTGCAAATCCTAGTTAAGAAAGTTGTGATTCATTTGGATTTAATTGGTTGTGAATATATATATATATATATATTTCATTAGCTTCCACATTGCATGATCATTGGATGTGCTTCACACATGTCCAAAATTTTTCAAGGAAATTTGAACTCAAAGAGGGCTTTACTATGAATTTTAAATCTATGGGTTAGAAATTGGACTAAATATTCAAAATTGAATAAATCCAAATTCATATATTTATTAATGTTAAGATTGTGTTAATTGTTAGAGTGATGTATAAGGGTTACTTAGCCATTGATTTAAGCTCAATAAATAGTCTAATTAGCTAATTATGGAATTTCCAAAGTATACATAAATTTACTATGGAATTTCACTAAAAATCATAGAAAGGCTTTATTAAGTAAAAAAGTAAAAAAGATAAAGAATTCAATAAAATAAATAAAATTAAAAATAAATTAAATAATTAAACTTAAATAAGAAAATAAATTAATAAAAAATTAAATAAAAATAAGTAAAATAAAATTGAGAAATCATTAAAGAAATTTTTTAAATTAAATAAATTTAAATATTAAGTCAAATTTAATTTAAATTATGTAAATAAATTAAAATAAATGAATTAAATAAATAAACTATAATTAAATAAAAAATTTAAAATATTTCTATAGCCTCTATGCATTTACTTTTTCCTTTTTTTTAGGAGTGCAAATAGCATTAATAAAAAAATATATTACAAACTACTAAAAAGATAACAATCACATTCTTTCTTTAACAAATTGAACTAAGAAGAAGGAATGTTAAAACGGGTAAAACAATCCTAAAAAAAAGAACTACACAAAGCATAAGAAGCACAAAGATGTGCTAAATTATTACAATTATTTGGAATGTAAGGAAAAATAGCACTATTAAAACTATGCAAAAATAAAAGATCTTTCTTCCAAAACTCTTCTTGTTGCCAGTTTGATGTTTTCATGTAGTCCTTAATCATCTTTATTATATTAATGTTATCTCCCTCAATAATAACACCTTTGAAATCAAACATCCACTCTTCAAGATATTCTCTTATTACCAAAACCGCCATCAATTCTAATTGAGAGATATCACAATGGATTAATTATTTACCAAAAGTATGAATAAGTATGCCTTCATGATCTCTAATAAGTCCTTCAATCCATGCAAGATTATACTTAAGAATAGATGCATCAATATTGATTTTAATCCAATCAAGTGGTGGGGGATGCCAAATTATTAAAAACTCCTCAAGGAGAGAACTATCACAATCAACTAGAAGTGGATTGAGTCTTGGTTGCAAAGTTGTACATAACACATTAATAGCTGTAAAAGTAATAGGAATAGGAGAATCACCATGCTTGACCAAATTCTAATTTTTCCAAGAAAAAAATATTGTTGTATAATAAAGTCTAACCAAATTAACATTAGTATTTGTCAATCTTTAAAGAATCAAAATGTAGTCAAACAAGTCTTGAAATAAAGGAACATTGAAACCCCAATCTATAAGATCATAATAAATTCAATAAAAAATTTTCATTTAATTGAAATATACAAATCATTTTCAACATCAGAATAGCCCTACACACACAAATTGATATGAGAAATGTTTCTATAGTATAGAAAATCATTTGTAGGAATAGCATTCTTACTTAATCTCCACCAAAACATCTAAACCTTTGGCTTTAATTTTAGATTAGAAACCCACTTCATGAAAGAAACCACGTCTTCATTAAACTCGTCATCATTTACTCTATCATTTAATGGGAAAACAAATTCATTAATTTGAACCCTCAAACTTCTTGACTAAGAGCTTCGAGTTTTGAAGTGATTAATTACTATAGTTCCTTAAAATTAAATGAATAAAACATTTAATTAGAATGAAGGCTTAATGTGTTTGCTTTATCCTTAAGGATGAAATAAATTCATATCTTTACGCGTGTATGACTTATTGATTATTGACTTCAAGTACTTTAGAGTTATTAATCACCAAACTTTTTTAAAGCCTAAATTAAATAACTTAAATACTTAAAGCATAATTAATAAAACATAAAACACTAAATTATTAAAGCTTAAACTTAAATGAAATCTCTTTAACCTTTAAACAAATAAATTTAAATTGTAGACAACATAAAGAACTAATTAAACTAAGACATTCCCTAGCGACACAGCTTATAACGCACATTGATTTATTACTATGACAACTAAATCTAGTCTAGGCTAGACTAGTATTTCTTCTCTTGCACTGTAGTGTGATTAGATACCTTACATAAACTGTGACTATTGCGTTGTCTATTTATTTTTTGTGTATTATAGGACGTCATGAATGCATTGCACTTTTAGTTACATGCATTATTATGATTTTATTTACTTACATTGCACCTTCCCTTTTTCTACTTTGTTGCATTTGCACTAATCTAGTTAGAGTTGATTATTTTCTATTACAAATTGTAAAGTTATAAAGTGTAAAGGTGTAAATATAAAGTTTAATTGTAAAGTGTGAAGTATCAAATGCAAATGTAAAGTGAAGAGATAAACGTATGGGTAGGCCAACTTTTAAATATAAACAAGTTTTAAAGGTCTTAAATGTTCTTACTTATTATACACTAATAGGACTCCAAAAGAAAATGATTTCTCTTCCTCTAAAAAACATTATCTTTTGGAATTTTATAAATGACCTAGAGCCAACTACTATTCTTTATAGTTTAATGTCATTATTCAACTAGATTTTTCTAGAAATTTTTCTACCTAGATTAAATTTTTAGAATTATAAATAAACTTATTATTAAAATTGCACCAAATTGCATTAGTTAGGTACATTTGAACCCTAAACATGTTCTAAATTCTTAATTTAAATTCTAAACCAAAATCCTTGATTCTAGTAAAAAATAATAGCTATCTATCTATGCATGTATTAAACCTGAAAGGCATCTATTTAAAATTATGTGCTTAGGTGGTTAGCTGGCTGTCGACTCCAAGCAGATGTAAGTCCAAGTTGTATACACTTTTTATACTTCCTTATGAGAGGATTATCCAAATCTTATAATAAACTTTTAGCTCAAACATAAATTCAATCATGATTTAAATAGTTAAATCCCAACTATTGTATGTGCTAGATAATTTTCAGATTTTGTAGAATCTTAAGCACTCTCTACCTTTCATCCATTGACTAGTAAAGAAGTAAGATTTAAACTCAATATCCTACATCTAAACCTCTATGAATTTTGAAAAATTTTAGTCACCACATTAATCTACAGTTTTCCCAGAACTTTCCTTGGGATGTAATTAATTATAGAGGCTTGCCCCTAGAGAGATTTAGAATTTATAAAAAGTAAGCTTGACTTCAATTGGCAAGAGTAGAGTACAAAACTTTGGACCTAGATTAAAATTTTATCCATTATTAATTTCATTTTCAAAATGATAGTTGAATGTTATTTTATCTTTAAGGATGAATAATATATTCTCTGTGTTGAGTTTGATTATGAAAATAAATGTTATTTATGTTGTTAAATTGATAGTCAATGATCAATCTATTTTCGGGATGATATGCTATAAACTATATAGATTTGATTATATAAATATAAAATAAATCATTTGGTATAATTAATTTTATCCGTAGATTAGGCTTTACTTGTACCATCCCATGTAAGAAGATGATGATGACAAAATTACAAATATTCTTAACCAAATATTTCTTAACTACTTGCTCCTCTTTACATCTCCTTTTTCTTGAGTCTCTCTACCCAACAATGTATATCATTAATATTATCGTTCATCTTATCCATTTTAGATTTTAATAACTCTAGAACTTAACTTCCATTTCCATCTATTTTCATGTTTTGACTTGATGTCCTATTCACAAGGTTAAACTCCTTGTCATTGCTCATGCTTGGCCGCTTACTCTGCCAGATGCTCATTTCTATACTAGCACTTACAAGTTCCATATAATCTCCCCTAATCTCTCTCTTGATTTCCTCCTAATGACCACTCCTCTCATGAATAATTAAAATGTGTTATAAATTATAATGTATGAATTTCCTTAAATTATTAATGCTAATTATGAGTAGTTGGCTCCTTGTTGACCAATTTGAGGAAACCATTAGTACCTCATTCCCTAACCCTTTTACAATTGCTTCCACCTTCCATATCCCTTTTTTGATTTCTTCCACTTCCCTTCTCTCCTCTATCTCTACCAAAGGGGTCCCATAAACATCATTAATGAAATCACTTCCTTCACCTCCATTCTCTTCTTTTAAAAGTTATTTCAACAAACACCTCCTAACATAATTACATAGGATGCAACTCTCTGTCTCCTTAACTCAGTAAGACTTCTTTCCCCTTAACAAAATAACAACCATGAAATCATTTGATACTAACAACTCCACATGATACTCCATACACTATGTCTTCTTTAAACTAAAAAAGTCTACTTTCAACAAAAAACCTACTTCCAAATACTTTATAGTTAGTTATGCTCTTCAAGACAAAGTTATCCACTTCTCTTATTAATACATGGAAGAAGGGTCCAAGGAATGGGAGGTTTCTTTGGTCGGATAAGCTATGAATTAGCAACCTTATTATGAGGTCCATCTAGCTATCATAAAAAAAAAAAAGCTTGGTAGCTCAATGGTATTATAACCAAAGTTTATCCAAATGATTATTTTCTCATATTCAAGTTCATAACTCTATTATATTATGAGAGTGTGTGGCATGCAAAATGATCCCTAGACTTCTAACCTAAAAGAGGGGAGTTCTCCTCTATCTCTCTTTGGATCAAAATTCTATACTTTCCTCTCTATTTTTGCAATCTTGGATGAGTATTAGAAATAGCTAAATCTATTGGACCTCCTCTAATTTGTTGATTTTCTAATAGTTTGTATAATTTTCCAATATGTGTTAGGAGAAACAATAATCAACAAAATAATATTTTGATATTATCAAAAAATCACATGATACAAAAGCATATATTTGAAAATTAGGTTGCAACAAGTCATTCATTATTTATAAGATAGATAGGAATTGCAATAATAATTTCACTTATGCTAGTGGGAAAGAGGTAAGAAAGTTCCATTTTTTATTATGAATTATGCCTAAGAGTCGAGTATGTATACACACCATCATTGGTGGAGGGGCCCGCCCCCCCACCCCCAACTAATGATTTTCCATTGCACCACGATCCCAAAATAAAGAAAATTTACTACAAGTTGTAATCCTAGGGAAATGAAACCTTTAATTTTTTTCGCAACCAGGTGTAAACCTTCTTAGCATTGAAACATACAAGTTGAGCTTAGTTTCCATAGGGAAATATTTTCATGCTTCCATCACTTTGCAAGAAGCCTATTTATTATTTGAATATACCAAACAAAAGTGCAATTATAAGCATAACTTAAAGTAGAAAGAGTGGGAATACCCAACCCCATAAATTGCCACAATTTGCATGTGGTTGTGCAGGAGACAAGTTTGAGCTTTTTAGAATGAACATCACCATGAAATATGATTCATGCACATAGCTTATTTAGAAGGTATAAAAGGCTTTTGGTATAACGGTTACCTTAATTAAATATGTAATTGTATGCCAAATGCTAAATATGAGGAATTATAGTATGCCCCTGAAAGATAACGACTTCGTTTACTAAGCATCAAGATGAAAAAAAAAAAGTTTTCCCATTAAAGGTTGAAAATCCAAGATGAGAAGCATTATAGTGGCAATAGTAATCTCTATATAATTAAAGGAAGAGCTATACAAGCAAATTCAGAAAATCACATAACTCTTCCTGATTAGGAGATTGCTCAAACAAAATGATTGTTTTCTTAAAAGGTTAATGTGCAAGGTAGATATTTCCATGAAAATGATTCAAAAGGTTGTTAAGAGATATCATATTTTGTAAATTAGCTTTCCAATAAACTAAGATATCATTTGCATATGGAAAATGTGATAAGTGTTTGCTTCCCATGTTGATGCCCTCATTAATCTTCCTCATAAGTGAACTTTCAAAGAGATTTGATAAAGCATCTATGAATATGCAAATAAGGTAGGGAAAAAAGATATCCTTGTCTAAGTCTAGAAGATGAGTTAGAAAACCCTTTAGGAGCCCCTAATATATAAAGAATAGTGGACATTTTCCATGCAAGTTTTGATCCAACAAATATGTTATCTCCCAAGTATTGGAATTGAAATCAAAACTAAACCCATGAGGCCTATGAAAAAAGAAATCCACACCTTTAATTTCATTATCTATGATTGGGGCACTAAGAAGTGGTATGTTGTTGGGCAACTTTGCAACCAACATGAAGGTAAAGAGTCGTATACAACCTAGCTTTAAGGGAGTTAAACAGATTCTTGAAATGAGTAATTATTTCCCAAATAAATTTAGAGGGGTTAGATAAAGTTTGCAAGGATGTTTTAATTTCTCTAATTAAATATGATTTTTCCTTCCCTTGATTTTCCTATAATAAGTGTATGTCATCTTCACCATTGGACAACCACTTATTTTTTTCTCATTTAAACTATCTAAGAGGTCAAAGTTAAATATGAGTTATGAAGAACATCTCTCAGAAATTTAGCATTGGCATTTAAAAGAGGGTTTAAAGGATCATTGTTGAGCAATATGAATTGGTTCACTTTTTGGTTTTAAAGTTCTCTAATAATATAAGAGATAATCTAAAGAGAATCAGTTTTTTGCTTTAATGATATATTTTAGTTTCTTCAATTTAGAATATATAGACTTATCACATCATTGCATGGGGCTACTAAAGAAGGCAAAATGATTAGCTTCCTATAGTTAGGGGAGCCTGTTCAAATATTTTTTATATAAGAATCTATGCTTTTATACATGTGGTTGGTTGGTGTGAACAATTATGGTGGAGTGATAAGAACATCTAGGGTTTTCAACCCTTTTGAAGGAAGTGAGATATAATTCCTATTAAACACCATTAACTATCACATAATCCAACATGATATGAATAGGATAGTCCATCATATTACTGAATCAAGTGTAAGAGAGTACTCCCATGGAGGTATGATCTTTAATAGTAGCATCAAATATTATACTATTAAATTCTTATAACTTACTTTTAAGAATAGGATTCCCACCAATCTTTAATTTTTGGTGTCTGTAATTAAAATCCCCCAATATATCCCAATATTGATTAGAAACAAAAATATAGGACCCAATATCTCAAATAACTTTCCAAAGTTGAGAACTCTAAACTTGACACTTAGAACCAGAAATGACAGATGAAAGAAATGGTTTGAGAATACCAAATTGGACCTAACCATGCATAATTAAGCTATCAATGCATATAAAATTAAAATTCAGGTTAGAGGCATCCCATTATCAAAGAGCATGTGATAATTCAAGAACCACATATCAAAGGAAATAATTTTACTTATTTTAACCTTCAAGATGAAAAAGAGATCAAGGTTAAAGGAAATAGTTAGAACCTTGCAATGGAGGAACCTATTAAACCCATTAAAGCCTCCAATACTCCAAGACATAACTATAAGTAATTCATTACACTTTTTATGTTTGAGTGGACTATTTCTTGGCTTTACTAAGGTTTGAGGATTTGTTTATTAAAGGAAAATTTCCTTGGAGAGTTTTCATGTAATGTATTTAACCACTTATAGTATTTTTTTGGAGATTTCTATATCAGAGCTTAATATGGAAAATCTATTTTTGATTTTGAATAGGCATTAGAGGAAGTGATATAGAGGAGCATGGGTCTACTATTATTGTGAACCTTTGGTTTGTTATTGATATGTTTAAATTTGGAATTTTATCCAAAATTTAGGAAGTTTAAGGGCCTATTTTTAGTGCAAATGCTGGCGAAGGTGCGATTGTTGGATGAGGAATGTTTGGAATAGAAGTGGAATATGAGTTTAGGTAGGTTTTGTAATTAGCTAAAGTTGAAGAGAATTAAGCTAATGCTTTGGGATCTCTTTTTTCCTTTGTTTTCTACTATAGTTTCTACCTCTAAAAGGGAAAATGATGGTGAAACTTCTAAAGAGTTTTGAGGTAATATGTTGAGAGGATGCACAAGGGACCCACATCCAGGAAATGAATAAAGTTTTTAGTTAGATTGAATATGAAGCGTCTTCTCTTTATTGCCAATAGAAATGGTAATCTTATTAGGAAGGTGAGTACTATTTTCTACTTAGCCATAGACCCGAGCAGAATTGAATCTAGGACTTTTAGTGTACTAATATTTCAAGGAAATCATACTCCAGACTACGAAAAACTTCAAGACATATTAGATTAGGGTTTCTTATTATTGAAGTCTATACTTTTTCTTGAGTTTTTGATTGAGTATGACTGTAATTGGGTAACTGTGCACACACTCACTATGGGAGTGAGTTCAAAAAATATATTTTTAAAACTAACTGTACTATATGATTCTAAAATCATGCAGGATGATTTAACCTGAGTGTTCCTCTAGAAAGAAGTTAATCGAATCATGCCTTAGAAATTTTTTATTAAATTATTTGTATTGTATGAGTTAGATTCGTACATATGATATCCAGAGTATGAAATAGATATGTACCAGTTCATCCTGAATAAACTCTCCATTTTCTAAATTGATCGTATTGTACCAAATTCATTTTATATAGATGACATCCATAGTATGAAATGGGTGTGTACAATTCGTCCATACGAATAGGTAAATTTTTGAATTGTTCGTACTATACAAAATTAGTTTTGTACATATAACATCTAGAGTATGAAATGGACTCATCCATTTTTGTACCATATGAAGCATGATTTGATTTAACTAGTTCCTACTATATGAAGTAGGGTTCATATAGACGACGACCAGAGTACAAAATGGATTCTTACAAAATTGTATAGAACGAACCTATTTAATTTTGAACTAGTCATACTATATGATGTCAGTCCGTACATACAACTACATGAGTACAAAGATAGTTCATACAGGATTATACAAGGATTTTTTGAACTATTTAGACTTATAAAGTACGATCAAACTATACCATCTAATATGGTCAATTTAAAATTAGTTTTCTAAACAGTTTATCATGTCTTCATTATATAAGAGTCCTGTAAACTAATTTTACATGCTTCTTCTATGAATTTTCTTTTTAGAGTGAGAATGAGAGTATTTTGGGACAGGGTTTAAGATTTAGGATAGAGAGATCATGTAAGTGGAATTTGTGAAGGGTTCATAAGGTTGCCCAAAGGTGAGGATATCTTTGTAAGTTTGTCAAATCTCTTCCCTAATTTTTTGAAGACTCTTAAGAGAAGATCTTTGGAGAATATTTGGTACTCTGCCATCACTAGGAGGGTGAGAAAGGATGCCAGTACTCTTCCATCACCAAGAGGATGAGAAAGGATGCTGATACTAGGAGGGTATGAAAGGATGTCAATACTATGCCATCACCAGAAGGGTGAGAAAGGATGTCAGTACTCTGCCAACACCAAGAGGGCGTGAAAGGATGTTGGTACTCTGCCATGAATAAGAGGGTGAGAAAGGATGCTGATACTCTACCGACACTAAGTGGGTTAAAAGGATGTTAGAACTTTGCCATCACTAGGAGGGTTAGAAGGATGAAAATACACTACCACACTAGATTTTGGTGGAAGAGATGTTATTATAAGGGCTTGTCTACATTACTATGGGAGCAAAGAGTCACTTTGGTATAGTGCAATACCTGAAGATGGAGTCATAAGGGGGTAGACGTAGGTCAAGTTGGACCAAATCACAATAAAATTCTGTGTTCTTCTATCTATACTTTTATTGCATTTTTATTTTTCTGTACATTTAAGTTTTAGTGGTTGGAAAAATATTTTGAGAAAACTAATTCTTGTATAAAATATCTAAATCAGTTCACCGCCTTACTTAGTTTTTTTTTTTTTAAGAAAGCACTTAAAATGCTATATTAAAGAAAAACTGAAAGTAGGTTACAACCTAATACCATCTGATTCCTTCATTAACAAATTAAAGAAGGTAGGAGGGATGTTATAATTCACCACATCTTCCCAAATAAAAGAACTAAAACAAGCGTAGTTAGCACAGAGATCAGCTAACTTATTGCTTCCTCTATCCACAGAATTAAAAATGACAAAATTGAAATCTTTAAAAAAAGAGAAATCAATGCTATCATTACCTCCTTTATCCACCATATTTTTGATGAAATTGATACATTTCTGTTATCACCCTCAATAACCAATCCTTTATAATCCTTCATCAAATCGTTCATAACTTCCTTCAGTGATAGAATAGACTGAAGTTCCATAGCGCCTGAATCCCAGTGCACAAACGCTTTACCAAAGGCCAGTAAAAACCTCCCAAGATGATCTCTAAAAACTCCTCCAACTTTGGCAATATATGAGTTATGAACAACAGCATCAATATTGACTTTGATCCAATTAGACAGAGGAGGATACCAATTATTGAGCAACCTGGATGATTAGTTAATACCCTCAATGCCTGAGAAAGTACAGATAGAACTCTTGTACCCAGCAGTAAAGCACACTGCATTAGAAGCTATAAGCAAAGGGCTGGAAATTCCAAAAAATGTTAGGAGATAACTACACATTTGAACAATATTATTTGGAATTATCAAAACTTCATAAGTTGCAAAAATGTAATGCATGCAAATAGCAACTATCTTAACAGAAGCTATAAGCAAAGGGCTGGAAAACTTCTCCTCATCAACAAACAAGTTTCTAGTTTTTCAGAAATGATAAACTGTATTGCAATAGAGACTTTTCATCCATGAGCTTTGTACCTCTAGCCAATTGAAGCAATCATCCAGAGAGTTGAATTTGGGGATTCCAAACTGCCAAGAGTTTAAAACATCCACAAGTTATATCAATTTATTACATCCAAAAACAATGTGCTCGTTATCTTCTATTCTCCCACACCCTCTAGGACATAATTCAAAGCCTTGAAGCCTTTTATGACACAGAAATTTGTTAGTAGGAATAGCTTCATTTAGTAATCTCCACCAGAAAATCTTCACTCTAGGAATGAGTTTGGATTTCTCAAACCACTTCCAATTTTTAACTCCAGCATTGATGGGGTCAGAAGCTTCAGCAGCTAAGGCTGTTAATGATTTCCCAGAGAATTTATGAATGAGCTCCACATGGTCTTCATCACTTTTATTAATCTGAATAGAAGTAATAATCTTCAATAAATCTGTACCAAAGAATTCTTGTAGCTCCAGAATATTCCAAACACCGTTCCTTATGAATCTTTCCACCAATTGATCTTCTTCCAGCATAGGATTGACAAAGGTTGGCCAATACATCAAACTCTTATCAAAGATCCAAGTATCTTTTAAAGCATTGATTAAATTTCTGTTGCCAATATTCCATCTAACTATTGGATTCAAAAAAATGCCTCCATTACAAATAAGCTTCCAGGAAATCGATCCAAACCTCCTTGAAAAATTCTCAAATGGAATCTAACCATATTTAGGGAATAAAACTTTATGCATAATGGATTCATTTTCTTGGCAATACCTCCAAGCAAGCTTGGCCCTTAAAGGCCCAGCCTTCTTTAAACATGAGTTGATGTCGAGACCTCCCAACTTCTTAGGTTTGCATAATAAATCCCAACTAGCATAATGAAGACCATTACTTCCATCTCCTTTGCTCCAAATAAATTTTCTACAAGCCTTTTCAACTTCAATTAGAATTTGTTTAGGCACTAAAGATAACGTAATATGAAAGGTTGGTAAAGCTAGTAAAATTGAATTCACCAAAGTAATTCTCCCAGCTAATGAGAGTAGTTTCCCACCACAAATACTTAGCTTATTCAAAACTTTGTCCAAAATGAACTTAAAATCAGCTCTCTTCAATCTCCTCAACTTCATGAAGTTCCCTAAACTTCATAATTTTACAAATCTTTTTCATGAAGTTCCCTAAACTTCATAATTTTACAAATCTTTTTCCTCCCTTTCTTCACTGACTTTCCAAAAAGAATACATGATTTTTGTAAGTTGATCTTTTGACCCGTCCAATCACAGAATTCCATAAGAATACCTTTGAAAATTTTAATAGAATCTAATTTAGCTTCAGAGAACACCATAATGTCGTCTGCATAGAGCAAGTGAGATACCTTGGGACCACTCTGGGAGATGCTAATACCAATAGAATTCCCCCTTTGGAGAGAATTAGCTTTGGGATAATTGTATTAGGTCTAATAACCTATTCAGACTTTTAATTGGTATTAGTGTCTATATTCAAAAATTAAGGTTTAGACAACTTTTTTAAAATGATCAACTGTAATACTCTTGAAGGATATTCAATAACTAGACCACCACTGTTGATTAGATACCTTTCGACTTTTGAAAAACCTGCATATTTACTTTTCTTCATTCACTTGATTATTGTATGTAAATTTTGGTACAAGAATGTTACATAAGACCAACTAGACTAATTGATGGCATTAGTGTGGATCTCCTAAAGGACACTGTTCAGCTGTAGAGTATAGAGGGGTATATGACAGTACTACCCTGAGTGATAGAGACGATCGTAGGCCTCCATGCTCCTCACAATTGGGCCAATAGAAGGGCAGATTAGATTTCATATTCAACTAACCATTAGAGATAGCAGCTCTTGCCAGTGCATCCTAATGGGTAGTAATATATACGATCTAATCAAAATAATGGGTTTCCCCCACCTGATACTTCAACTTGAGTGGGGTTTATTTGATGGTGGAGTTCTGTTTTCCATAGGCACAAGCCCCCGTGGTTAATTGGCCCAAGAAAATTCTTGATTAAGGATCTAATATTATTCTTCCCAGATAAGTGGATTGGCACGAAAGGAGAGACTAGGAAATCCTACTCAAATGAAAAGAAATGGTCCAAGTGACTTAGTCAACATGTATAGTTCATACTAACATCCAGAGGAAATAAGGCAGTAAGGAGTGAAAGTAGATTATACACTTAAAGCATCAAGAGAAAAGAGATAGAAGTGGCGTCATCTTTGTGGCGTAGATAAGTAGGATTTATAGTCCCTAAAGAAAAAAACTTACCCATTATTTAGGCATACTAAAAAACACCCAATGTAGTAGTCTCGAATCTTAGATCAAATGTGGGTTTAGTGTTTTACCCAACACTAACACCCGTGTCCTAGCTAATACACCTAGACTTATACCTTACCTGAAAAGGGATGCTAGTTAATTACATAAGCGATTAAAATCTATGTTATCCAAACTTTATGAAAGATAGGTAAGTAGTTTGAGTATTTTGGAAGTAGGGCCAATATCTAAAGAATTTTCTAATTGGTCCTAAACTTATTTTTGGATGAATACTCCTAGAGCAAATGTAATTAAATTTTAATTTAGTTAATTTTTCAAATAATGCATACTGGTTGAAGTCCTTAAATCAGGTATGCAAAAGATTTTAAAAATAGACTTATAAAAAAATAATTTTAAGAAAAGACTGAGCCTCCTCAAGTCTGGCACTTCATCCTCATAGGCCAGATTATCCGAACTCTACCTGCAAGCATGGAGGTGTCTTATTAGAAGGAGAGACAAGAATGCATTCAATATGCATACGACCCTAGATGATTCTAGCTATTTCCTAGGTCATTAAATTTCAAAGTTATTTAATTCTTAAAACTTTAAAATTTGGTTATGACTAGAAAAAGTTTTTATCCTAAGAGCCTAGTAAAAATTCAGGCCACATACATGCAAGAAAAAAACCTAAGAAAATAGGCAATTTCTACTATGCACAGAAAATAAATACATTAATATAAATATAGGAAACATAGTAAAGTAAAGTCCATGGTAAGTGTCGTATAAGTACAAACCAAGGTCTACAAAAATTTAATGGTGGTCAGGCCCCACTGATAACAATCTGGATTCTAATCCTAATAAATGATAAAAGTCTTAAAATTCAGGCATTTCATCTTCAAGTCTCTATCTTCTAGTGGATCATCCTTCTCCGGATCATATCCCTTTGGATAGTCTCCTTCGAGCTCCATTTGGTTTATCCTCTAGGAGTGTACCCAAATGACTAAGAAATTCCCTGAGTAGGGGCCCTTTTTATTCTCTTTGGGCACCTTATATTTGAAATGCTGGACTTTTAAACTTTCACAACTCAATTGAATCAAATTATATTACATTTTAAAGAGAAAAATCTAGACCCAAACTTCTACATGATTATCCTAATAAAAATTATCTCAAGCAGTTTATATATCATAACATAAATAATTAATAAGTGTAGATAAGTAAACATGCTTGGCCATGCTCTTTTAATTTTGAAGGGGGCTAAGCAGTCTCTGGAGCATCTGCAAAAAATAGCATTAGTATTAAAGCTTTAAATCATTACTGCCCCCTTTATTTTAGCACTGCATGAGAGTGGTCACCTGCATAAGATTGGATTAGTATAAAAATGGCCCTAGCCCATGGGAAATCTAATACACACATCATAACACAATCAATGTATAAAAAGCATAATAAATAAATAAACAATCATCATCATAAGTCAGAGCAATCAAACAAATCAACATTCATGTCATATATGAAAGCATCACATCACATAAGAAAAAAAAAGTAAATAAAGTACCGATGCTAATACTAGAACTAGAGGTGGTGTCCTCACAAATAACTCTATGAGTGTGGTAGGCTTGTGTGGCTTTGGATAGGTCCTACGTACAATAGTTTGCTCAAGTCTCCTAAGGTTAAAGTTTGTTGAAGGCTAAAAGGGAAGCTTTAGTTGAAGTTTAAATATTAATGAATTAGGATCAATTTGAGTTTATTTTAGTTTGTGAATCATTTTTAATACTTAGGGTAGTGATATTTGAAGTTCAAATTATATTAGCCAATTTTGGAAAGTTTCGGGTCCTCCTATGTGCTAGGCTGAAGGCGTTCAGAAGGTCACAATAAGAAATGGGCTAAGTTTGGGGGTTCTAACACTTTGGTTAAATATTAGGCCTTAAGGTGAGTAGTTATGCTTTGAGTTTATAGGATTTGGGATTTTTTAGGCAAAGATATGAATTTTAGAAGTTTGGTTTTATGGTTTTAAACCAAATCAACTCCAAACTGATTGGAATCACCCCCAAAGGTCAAAAATGACATAAGGAAGTGTTCGCAAGTGTTTGGGGAAATTTTGGAATTTTTAATAATTTTTTATTATTTAATAAAGATAAAATGGTAATTTTTAATTAAAGTTATATTAAGGGTAATATTAAAATCTAATTAAGGGGTCCTAATTATCTAAGGTTAAGGGATAAATTCTAGAGAGTTAGAAATATTATGGGTAATTTTTTGATTTAAAATGGATTTATTAAAATTTTGTGAAGTTATTGGGGCTCTAATTAATAGGTAAATTAGAGTTTGTTAATTAAGGAGTTTAAAGGGTCCTAAAAATTCCTAGAAAATTCTGGGAGGTTTAAGATGTCACTAAGTATAAATTTTAAAAGTTTCATGTCAATTGGTGATCTATCCTACCTCCTAGAATTTTTCTAAATTTGCTAGACTTGTATTTAATTATTGTCCTTAGGGGGTCACTATGTTAAAAAGGTTTTAAAGTAAGTTTTGGACTAACCATTAGGATAAAATGAAGGGAAATGCATAAAGACAGTAAACACACCAAACCCTAGGATCTAGGAGGGCCTAGGCTAAGTGATCGTGCATCATAAGCATCCAAAACAAGATGAAAAGGTAATTAAGTGTGCTTATCAAAGCGATTAGTGAATGATTAAGACTCAACAACCCACAAATCAACCTCCCCCATGAATGTTATTCATGTGCAAAGCTTATGCTTAAATTTTCAAATAGTGGATCTCCCAAAATTATGGATTTAAATATATGTGCTTTTAAAATATTTTAATATATATATATATTAAATAAATTAGTTTTAGAAAATTATGTAATTCAAAATAATCAAATATTCATACTAATGGGAGATCCACTGGTCACCCAAACGAGGTTTCAAAAAGGGGTTTGAAAATAAATTGTAATTTCAAAATAATTATTATATTAATTATTTAAATATTAGTTAAATAAATAATTAATTAATTAGTACATAAAAATAAATTCTCCCCCTGTGTGTGTGCATGGTTGCTCTTACTCTTTTGCATTTTGTGGCCAGACTCAATAAAGTAAAAAATACAATAAATGGAAAAATACAATTTTTGACTCGTACTCCTAATCTACCCGGTCTTGAGTCTTCCTTTCTTCCTGAGTCACTTGTGATCTTCCTGAAATGTTAGTGCTCAAGGAAAATAACAAATAAAATAATAAGCAATGAAAAGCAGTTCCAAGTCACTCATTATTTGGCATCATCAAAATCTCAAACTCGGGGTCATGGGTTGCAACAGACTACGGTCAGGCCACATGGTGAGCAGCGATTGGCAGATTCAAACTGCGAACATAGTTTGCAATCATTTCCAATGACTGCACCATCACGCAATCATTGGCAATAATTATTGTGGCGCCAAAATCAGCACCATATCACTAATCCACGTCAGTAAAACAGTGGGACCGTTTGATCAAGTGTGGTTTAGATCAATGGCTATGATCGAGCTGGACGAAATGGATGATCACAGGATTGATCCCGTGGTTCAAATGGAAGCACGAAATGATAGAATATCCATCATTGATCAAGCGATCAATGGCGGAGATCTTGTACATCGGGACCTAGGGTGAACCCGAGCTTCCAAAGCTATTTTCATATCATCCTCGCAAACGGTATAATAGAAATTGATGAAATTTTAAACTTGAGTAGTATGTATAAAGAGCATCCTTGGGGAACCAAACTTGCATTCTAAAAAGCGCTAAATGAAATGTTATTTAATCTGAAGTGTAGTGACCTATTCTAAGGGTTTTAAGGAGTTTTCACTATTAGATATTTGATTTTATTATATGGTTGAGCTTGTAGACTATCCTCACTTATTTTCCTAGTTGATTTTTAGCCTCAATACACCTTGGCTCAGTGGGAAAAAGCCTTGGGATGTCCTTGCTCTCAGTTAGACGGAGAACTCGCCAGCGGTGGCCTTGACCAGTGGGATTCGACTTGGAAAGGGTAGAGAAGGGTGAGGGGAGCTCGTATGCCAAAAATCTTAGCTTTTGAGACCATGGAGAGAGAGAAAAAAGAAAATCCCTCTATAAGATGCCCTAAGCCTCCTATTTCTACCTCTAACCCTATCATCAACGGCTAGGATTGCATGAAGGGGTAATTAGGAGGTAAATAGGGAGGAATTAGTTGTGGCTTTGAATAATGGAGCAAAAGGAAGGAGTTTAATGCAATCAATAGGTTTAAATAGGCTTTAAATATGTAAAATTAACCTCATGAGGCTTAGGTTAAACAAGTCAAAGCTTGGCTTGGTCAACTTAGCCCATTAGGTTAAAGAAGGATAGGGTTTGAGCCAAAGAACCCCTTGAATTGATCAGGATTGAAATTAGACCCATTAAGGCTAATTGGGTCAACCTGGGTTTACCCAATCAACCAAGTTGACCCAGGGCACGAGTCTGGGCCCCATAGGTCGGGTTTGAACCACTGAGTCCAAGGGAGGAGAGAATTGGTCTTGAGAAGCTCTAGAATGCATTTGAAATCAAGTGGAAGGGTATGGGTCAATTTGGGTCGACCCAGGTTGACCCGGGTCAGGGCTCATCAAACTTGGTTTGACCCCTAGACTTGAATGGGAGAGGTCTCAGGGCCTAGATTTGTTAATTTGACCAAGTCAACCCCTTTGACTAGGGATTTTGAGAAAAACAAGGTCAACAATTAGAATTGAAACACCATTTATTGATTGGATAGTGGAGGAAAAAGAATTAGCTCTGTTAAATGTTAAATGTTTAAACAACTTTTTAAGCACATAAATTTGAAGATTATAAGCATGTTTAAACCTATAAAACTTGAAAAGAAATATGAGATAGACTTTACATAACTTATGAAAGAACTAATAAAATGAAACAGTCTAGTTTAAATATTCTATTACACAACTATAAATTTTTTTGCATGAAATTGAATGAATGAATAACTGATATGCACACACATTTTACATAGATAATCATTTCATTGTTTGTTTTCGGTAGGGAAATAGAGTCAATAAAATACTTGATTTTTTACATAAAGCTTATGATATAATGATTACTGCCATAATTGAATCTAAAGACCTAACTATTTATTATATTTACAATCTTCTTAGATCACTAATTGTTTATGAACAAGGAGTGACACAAAAATATATTGATGCAGGTGACAAGCAAAAGGAGAAAATATAGCATTGAAAGTGTTTGACTCTGAAAGTGATCAGTCTGAGCCTGAGGGTGAAGATGATATTACCTTAATGACAAGGCAATTTTGAAGTTTTCTTAAAAGAAAACAAAGGAGACATTAATAGTGGAATAAAGGTAAGTTTTACAGAAATGCAAAAAATGTCTAATAAAGTAATTTGTTATGAATATAGGAAACCTGGACACATCAAATCTGATTGCCTGAATCTAAAAGCTAATCCTAGCAAGAACAAAGTTAAGGAGAAAAGTATTATAAAGAATGGAAAGAAGAGATTGTAGAGAGTATTCTAGGCGGACTCAGCATCTGATTCTTCATAAATAGAAGTAGAGAAGGAAGTCAAGAACTTGTGCTTAATGGCAGACAATCTTGATTACTTAGATCAAAAGGAGATATGTCTTGTTGATTTTATATAGGTTGTTAAACCTAAGCTATTGTCCCAAGGCTAACCAAGAGTGGGGATGAATTGGTAATTTAAAAATTCTCTTGGATTTTTAATAGAAAATCATATAATCCTTTTCAGTAATTTGATTTTAATTTAAAATAAGTTTTTCAACCAAAGTAATTAAATTATAAAAAATAAAAGTGCAAAATAAAAAGACACAAAGAATTATAGTGGTTCGATCAAACATGACATACATCCACTCCCTAAAGACTCACTCTTTAGGTATTACATTATTACCAAAGTGACTCTCCTTTTGCTACCATAGGAAGGCGGAGAAGCCTTCATAAAACCTCTCTTCCACAAATCCCTAATGCTGCAGAGAACCGTTGTCCTTTCACACCCTCTAAGTGTCACTAGAGAACCGTCATCCTTTCACATTCTCTAAGTGTAGGCAGAGTACTGTCATCCTTTCACACCTTCCAAGTATCGGCAAAGTATCATCATCCTTTCACACCCTCTAAGTGTCGGTAAAGTACCATTGTCTGTTCACACCCTCTAAGTGTCGGTAGAGTATCGTCGTCTTACTACAAAGATCTTTCCTTGAATAATTGGAAAGAAATAAACAAGAGTTTCAACCAAAAACATAAAGAGATCCTTACCTTTAAGTAACCTTATGAACCCTTTATACTTTTCTTGCAAGAAAACTCTTTCAAACACACTCCCAAATGCATTATTTCACTTTCTCTTAAAAAATCACGAAGAAGAACTCTTCACACATTAGTTTTAAAGGACTTTATATATGTAAGACATGAAAAAAATTCCAAAAAATTGAAAATTTTCATTTTTACAATGTACAATCGTACAGTACGATCGTATATTCATACGTACGAATAGTTCAAAAACTATTGCGTATAAACCTATTGTGAATTTGTATTAAATTACTTCATACATGATGATCTTCCAGAATGAACCAATTTTGTGTTGTACGAATAGTTAGTAAATTTTTCATCTTCGTCGGGACGAAGAGGGATCCCATATTTTCGTACTCATAATGGTGTCTGTACGAAGATGACATTGTACAGTATGATCCATTCAAAAAAATTTCAAGTTCATCATCCAACTCATATACTGGATGGCATACGTACTAATGGGATATTGTATAGCACGATCCATATTTAGAAAAAAAATTTACCTTCTATTTGTTTTACTGCTCGTAGGTGAAAATAATTGAACAAATCGCCCCATATGAAATGACTTCGTACAGTACGATCAGTAAAAAAATAGTAAATTTTAAATACTTCCCCAGTGTGTGTGTGTGCAGCTACTCAACTACAATTACACTCTCTCAGATTCAATAAAATAAAAAATACAGACTTCATTTACAATAAATCCTAAATTGATCTGATTTGAAGTCTTCCATTTTGTGGAGTATGATTTTTTTGAAATGTTAGTACACACAAACAACAAAATAATACATCTAAAATATGTTAGACGAAATTATAATTAAAAATAATAATATTTGAAATCATCAAAAACTTAAATGTTGCAAGAATATCAACAATCAAAAAACTAAGTTGCAACTATCTCAACAATCTCCTTCTTTTTTATGATGGCAAAACAATTATTATTTTGAGTGAATTTGCATACTCTAAATTTCACTTTAGCTCCCCTAAAAGAATAAATATGTGAATATAGAGAAATTTTATGAAGAACACAAAAAAAAATCTCCTTTTTATTTTTAAAATATATAAAATACAAATAACAAAAACAAAAAATACAAACACAAACACAAAACAAAATAACACAAACAAAACAACACAGACAAAACAACACAAGATAACACAAAAATAAAAACAAACAAAACAAAACAAAAACAAATAAAACAACACAAAAATAATATTACTCCCCCTTTTGACAATAACAAAAAGGAAAAAAGAATGTTGAAATTAAAGATATCATATGAGAAACAATAATAATTGATCTTAAAAGAGATTGAAATAGAATTGCAATAACAAAGTTAATTACCATTAGATGAAAAAGAAAGATTCACAAATTTTATTAAGAACAAACTTAGATAAGAATTATGATCAAGTTCATGAGCATTTCCTAGATAATTAGGATAAGGAGAATTATTTTAAAAGTGAGAATGGAAGAATTAGCAGTTAAATTCAAATTTCAAAATAATAATATAATTAACAAATTCGGATTGTTTGAAATATAGTTAACGATAAAAAAAGAACAATGGACATCTTACGAATTGGACGATTGCGCATCTTCTTATACATTATTGTAGAAGCATTATGTTCTTTTATATATTTGCGCTAATTTTGGTGCCTCTTTTCATTTTATAAATCCTATTGCTGCGTCATTCTTTTGATTTTGTTGTACACATTATATAATGTCGATACATATATATATATATATGGCTATAATATTAATAAACTGTATTGATCGATAATCTCTAGAATTGCTAATAACTATACAAATCACAAGTTTCATCTAATGGAAGAGAAGATAATTATTAAAAAGAGAATAAAAATATATAAGGACATCAATAATATATAATAATATTCTAAATGATATTATTATTTGCCTAAAAGATATTGAGTTGATATCCTGTTTACCTTGATCACGACGTTATGAAGTAACTTAAAATTTTTACAAACATTAGATCTCAGTAATGAATATTATAATTTGTACTGCAGTTATATATTAGTACACACTTCTTTAGGATCAATTAAAAATAAGACTTTTCATCCATATGGGAAATCTCATCATTTCGAAGACAAAACAAAAAACATAATTAAAATAATATATTTTTTATTGATATCAAATAAAAGTATCGTAGATATATTACAGACTATTGATACACTTGCAATTCATCATAACCATCAATAGACACCGATAGATCAACACAATCCTAAATAAAATATTATAAAGCATAAAGAAATAAATATTGACATCAATCACGATCTAGTGTCGTCATATTAGAAATATTAGCAAATACAACTTCAAAAAAATACATCTAAATATGCCCTAAGTCTAGAGCAGGAGACTGGTTGAAGAACTAGAAAATAGTTATTCATCATATCTTCATTAGTGTTCACCGAGTCAGACTGATCTTCGGATCTCACCATATCTTCTAGTACTTGCATCTCTGGTTAAGTAGTTTGAAATGATCAAATGTTGAATCAAAAGTGACTCTCCTATCGTATCAATTCTAGACATCTCCTTAAAAGTTAGGTCTCTCGGAGCAAGTGCGGTGCTTGCCCCTTCGTCTCCTCAGTATCTCCATTAGATTCTGCATTCTTCCTCCAAAAAGAGATCCAAGAGTGCACAATGAAGACATATTGGAATTCTTACGTGGCAGATCAGGATAAATTATCGTTGTACTTTTTCCCAAAATATGGTCATAAAGTATCCACGAGCATTTCTCTTCCTTTCCTCCTCTATGGCAAGGCGACCTAATTCAAGAAAGATTAGTATGTAATCACAAATCACTTGGGCTTCATCAATTGGTTGTTCAGTCATGAATAACATAGGTATACTGTGGATAACAAGAGGAGCAAATGTTTCATGCGATACAACCTTAACGAGAATGATTGAAGTTCTAAACGGAATCATGCTGGATGCCTTTCATTTTGATTCAAAGTGTATGCTCTACAGCCAAATGATACACTTATAGTGACACCATCTAAGAGTCTTTATTCATTTCAGCACTAACATAAGCAGATTTTGGAAAGTTAAAGTAATGTGCTATAGTCCTCAGCCTTAAATGGAGAAAGTTTCCTAGATCTTCCTTGTTATTTCTATCTATTTCTTTTTAAAATGAAGTTTTCTTACTCTCTTCTCTGCTAAACTCATATTCGCTAAAAATAATAAAAGTAAGACTCCCTATAATAAGCATGGATCAATGTCAAAATAAAGAGAAATGGTTGAAGCAAATAAAGGTATGAACATGAAAGTGGATGATTCATCTTGAAACATAGTCTTTGAGGGGAGTGATTTTTCTTTATGTACCTGTAAAGTGAATCCTCATTGTCTCTATATAGAAAAGTTTTTTTCCCCACCCCTGAGAGAAACCCTTAGAAACTGTCCACGCTTGCTAGAACATGCCATTCCTAGGTTGAAAATTCAAGGAGGATGTTTTAAGTGAATGAAAATGAATTCTAACCCTCCTATTTAAAGAAAATGACCCTTCGTACAGTACAAAACTTGAATTCATCGGTACGATTTTAGATCGTATGGGGATGAAATAATTTTCATATGGCAAATGATACTGTCCAAAATCGAAATGACTTTTTGTAAACACAAAATTTATGAGGCATCCTTTCGATACAAACTTTTTAATAATGCGATCATAAAGATGAACATGTTTTTATCTGGGGTGATCATTTATTTGAGATTGTTTTTAATGATAGTTAGGTTTGTCCCGCACAGAAAATGGCACGTGGGGTCATATAAATAAATTTTTAGTTCATGCATACAATCGAGTTATAAATAACGATTCTACCTGATAATCATATACATAGGTAAAAACGAATATATATAGATCGTACTGAATGATGACAGTATCGTCAGAATGATCTATGTCAAAAAAAAAATCAAACTCTATATATTCACTCCAAAATAATGATTGACATGCTACAGTAATTCGTACGGTATAAAAATAATTTTGTACATAATGATTTTAACACTTAGAAAAATTCAGCATGAAAACCAGAAAATATTTTTGATAAATAAAACATGTCCAAAACAAAAAAAACACAAAAACAAAAAAAAAAACACACACAAACAAAACATCTACAAAAAATAACAAATAAACATAAGAAAAATAAAGTTTGCATAATATTTTTATTTAACCATTAAGACTCAATCACACATAACCTTATTCTTAATGTTGCTAAAAGTATCAAGGCCTAGTGGTTTTCTAAAATTCTTTTACCAAGTTGATTTTTCATTGAAACATGGTTCAATTTAATTTTTCCTTTAGATACATAATCCTAATAAAATGATGTCATATGTTTATATGTTTGGTTCTAGAATACTGAATAAGATTTTTTTAAATGCAAATGGCAGCAAGTGTTATCATAATAAATTAAAATTTTCCTATACTAAATCCTAAATCAATAAATTAATTATTTCAACTAAAGAACTTGTGCTCAACATCAACTTTCTAGGCAATATATTCAGCTTTAATAGTATATAGGGCTTACGAAAATTTTGTTTTTCTACAGGACCAAGAAACTAAAGAATTTGCTTAAATTGACATTTTCAGATGTGCTCTTTCGATCAACCATAGCAACCTGTAAAGTTTGATTCTGAATATCCATATTTCAAATGAAGAGCTATACTTAGGATACCAAATCCCTAAGTTCTGAGTTCCAAGAAAGATATC
The DNA here is from genome assembly GCF_001605985.2 of Dendrobium catenatum. Lineage (NCBI taxonomy): Eukaryota > Viridiplantae > Streptophyta > Magnoliopsida > Asparagales > Orchidaceae > Dendrobium > Dendrobium catenatum. The sequence continues at coordinate 3,559,334 of NW_021319483.1, read as the reverse complement.
TCAAAATTATCATTTATTGTTTTCATATGTATTTATTTTTATCTGATTAAAATTTAGCACATAAACAAACACTAAATATAATATCCAGGCCTATTATTAGTTAAATAAAGGAAATATCTATAATTCCTCTAAATTTCTTTTAAATCAACATATTTTTCCTTTGGGTCTTATTCAATTGAACTGAGGAACTAAGAGGTGTAACAACTGGTTTAGCATTGTCCATTTTATACTTCTTAAGAATGACCTTAACATACTTTGACTAACCAGAAATGTTTCCTCTTCAATTTTCTTAATGTTAAAACAAAGAAAATAAATAAATCTCTCAATTAAAGCTCATTTCAAATTTACTACTCATTAATTTTATAAAAATATCACAAAGATTTTTTATTTATAGATTCAAAAATTAATATCATCAATATAAATCTGAATAATGAGTATATCATCTCCTAATTTATTCAAAAAAGAGAATGGTGTCCGCACTTCTTTCTTCAAAAGATCTCCCTAATAGAAAAGTGCTTAACCTCTCATACCAAACTCTATGTGTTTTGGTTCAATTCGCTATAATGCCTTTTTTTAATTTAAAAATATGATTAGGGAATTTTGAATTTTCAAACCTGAAGGTTATTCAGATATAAACATCCTCTTGAATTACCCCATTCAAAAAAGGCACTTTTAACATCCATTTGATATAATTTAAATCCTTTAAAATAAGCAAATACTAACTAAATCCTAATTGCCTCAAGTCTTGCTACAGGGGTAAAAGTCTCGCGTTCAAAATTAATCCCTTTAATTTGATTATACCATTAGCCACCAATCTAAGTCTTATTTCTAACAACAGCGGTCACAAGTCATTCATTTATTTTTAAATATACTCAACTTAGTTCTAACTACACTTTCGATTCATTGGCGTTGCAATCAATTCCCAAACATCATTCCTTACAAACTGATTTAATTTTTCTTGCATTGCGAATAATCCAAATTCATTTGAAAGTGCTTGATTTATATTTATGGGTTCATTCATTGAAATAAAAGGCACAATGATTGAACTTTTTGCTAAGTCCAACACCTAGTTTTGAACACCCTCACTGGGTTCACCTCAAAATCAATTCCTTGGGGTAGTTTTTAGAAAATTTCATTATTTTCTATATCATGCCTTTTCTAAATTTAGCTTTTCTTAAATTCTATATTCATCGGAAATAGCAATATGTGTGGTCTCCTCAAACTACCAAAGTTATTTTCTTAAATACTCTATATAATTTTTTCAAACACTAGAGTATCCAAGAAAAATTCCTTTCATCTTATTTTAACAAATTTTTTATAAGAATATTTTCCATTATTATGTATGAACACCTTACATCCAAAAACTTGCAAATATGAAAATTATGTATTCTCCCCATAAGATGCTCATAGGGTGTTTTTACTTAATTTAGACTTTATGTTCACCCTATTCAGAATATAACATGCATATAACCGCTTTAGCCAAAAAATATTTAGGAAGTGAATAATTCCAGCCTACATGGCTCTAGCTACTTCAGTTAATATTCCATTCTTTCCTTTTGACTACCCCATTCAGTTGAGTTGGTTCTAGGGTACAAAGAAAATATGATCAATTCCCATGTGCTTTACAAAGATTTCAAATTTTTGCATTGTTAAAATTCACCTTCATGATCATTTTGAATTATTAAAATTTCACAACCTAGTTTTCTCTTGAATTCAGTTCAAAAATCTCTAAATTCCCTCAAAATGATTCACTATTATGAAATAAAAATTTAACCCACTGATTCGAGAAATCATCAAGTAAACTATGCACAATCTATATACCTTGCATCCTAGACTTAACAGTGCTAACGGTCCAAAAGATTCATATTATATATATCTCCAATGGTTTTAATAGTTTTAAGATCCTATTGGAATGAAAATGAGGACTTCACCTATTTTTTTTAGTTGACATGCCATGCAAAGGTGATCCTTAGTAATGTCTAGTTTTAGTATACCTCCAACCAGTTCTTTTGGAAATTTTCTTAAACTTTTCATTGTTAGTGGTGATAAAATCTTCTATGTCATAATCATGAGTTCATCAAAAAATGTTTTTAAATAAAAAGCATTAGGATTTTAATATAATTCAAATATAGCATATATAATAAATTATTTACCCTTATTTCATGCAATACATCCGTTTTCCATTTAGGCCTTAATATGCATCTGTAGGGAAAAAATTTAATGGTAACCCTTTATCACATAGCTGGCTATATTAATATATTATGCTTTAAGCCTTCAACAAGTAAAATATTTTCTATGAAAAATTTTTTGCAAGTTTTTTATCATACCTGTGCCAACCACTTTTAAGTGGTATTATCTCCCATGTAACCTTGTCTCCTATTCTTTAGACTTTCAGGCGTAATGAATTGGTGTAGTATCTCCAGTCATATTTATTGTAAAATTGCTATGTGTATAGTTTTACTTCTTACAACTTGTATAGTTTTGATGATTCAAATATTATTATTTTAAGTTTTTTTATCTCCTAAATCATTTTTTGAAAGATTTTTTTTGCTCTTGTGTGGACTAAGCATTTTAGAAAATTTAAATTTCCAGACCCTAATGAACAACTTCAAATCAATGTCAGCAAAAGATAGTTTTAAAATTTTGAAGCTTGTATTTTCCTTTGCATTGAGTATTAGAGAGGTGAGTGATTGTAAATTTGTGTAACACACACACACACAACCTTAAGGAGTCTTAAAATTATAATATCATACAAGATGGAACATGTTACATACTGGACGAATCAGTTAGTTTATCTCCTCGGAAGAGCAATGAAAACAGAACAGGAAGCAAACAAAAATTTTTACTAAAGGACTTGATCATACCAGGATGAATTTTTATTCATCCCAGGACAG
>NW_021319483.1:3546245-3556340 GCF_001605985.2 Dendrobium catenatum | reverse complement strand
GTGGATCGTCCCGTACGATCGTGGATCGTCCTGGACGATATTACTTAAAAGCCTTGAAACAAACCTGTTTGTATATGTGTATGAAATGTTTTCGTACAAGCTGATCATCCCGTACGAACCATGTTCGTTCGGTATGAACGGTTATTACAAGGTCGGTTACAAAAACTGCAAAAAAACCGTTCTAGGTCGGTTGTATCGTCTGGACGAAAATTGGTTCGTCCGGACAAAATTTTTACAGAGACCAGATCATCCTGGATGATATTTAATTTTATCTGGACGAAAATCTTATAGAGAGCAAATCATCATGTACGATAATTTAATTTAGTCTGGAAAAAAATCTTATAGAGACCAGATCGTCCTGGGCGATATTTAATTTCGTTTGGACGAAAATCTTACAGAGAGCAACTCGTCATGTACTATAATTTATTTTCGTCTGGACGAAAGTTTTATAGAGAACAAATCATCTCGGACAATTTTTAATTTTGTCCTGGACGAATAGGACTTAGAAAATTTTTCTGGCCAGTTCCTATTCGTTCCATGTGATCTTAATAGGAGATAACTGTCTGATCGTCCCGTACAAACTGATATCGTCCTGTACGATCAGTATAAATTTTATATGATCTCCTTATGTATGTGTGTATATTTTTATTCACTCAATTACAATCACTCCCTTTCAAGTTTATTTTAAAGAAAAGTACAAGCTTCAAATTCACAAAGTATCTCATACTGAATTTGATTTGAAGTCTTCGTAATCTGGAGTTCGATTTTCCTGAAATGTTAGTACACACTAGAGCAAATACAAATCTTCTAAAATTATTAGGAGATAACTACACATTTGAACAATAATGTTTGGAATCATCAAAACTATACAAGTTGCAAAAATATAAAACATGCAAATAGCAACTATCTTAACATCCTCATTGTCTCTATACATAAAGTTTTTTTCCCCACCCCTAGAAGACGAACCCTTGGAAACTTGTCCACGCTTGCTAGAACATGCCATTCCTAGGTTGAAAAGAATTCAAGGAGGATGTTTAAGTGAATGAAAATGAATTCTACAGCCCTCCTATTTAAAGAAAAATGTCCCTTCGTACAATTCAAAATTGAATTCATACGTACGATCTTTAGATCATATGGGATGAAATAATTTTCATATGGCAAATGATAACGTCCAAAATCGAAAGACTTTTTGTAAACACAAAATTTATGAGGCATCCTTTCATACAAACTTTTTAATAATGCAATCATATAGATGAACATGTGTTTATCTGGGGTGATCATTTATTTGAGATTGTTTTAATGATAGTTAGGTTTGTCCCGCACAGAAAATGGCACGTGGGTCATATAAATAAATTTTTAGTTCATGCATACAATCAGTTATAATAACTGATTCTACCCAGATAATCATATACATACGTACAAACGAATATATATAGATCGTACTGAATGATGACAGTATCGTACAGAATGATCTATGTCAAAAAAAATCAAAACTCTATATATTCACTCCAAAATAATGATTGACATGCTATAGAATTCGTACGGTATAAAAATAGTTTAGTACAGTATGATTTAAACACTTAGAAAATTCAGCATGAAACCCAGAAAATATCTTTTGATGAATAAAACATGTCCAAAACAAAAATAAAACACAAAAACAAAAAACAAAAAAACACACACAAACAAAAACATCTACAAATAAAAATACAAAATAAACATAAGAAATATATAATGTTTGCATAATATTTCATCTAACCATTAAGATCAATCACACATAACCTTATTCTTAATGTGCTAAAAGTATCAAAGGCTACTGGTTTTCTAAAAATTTCTACAAGTTGATTTTTCATTGAAACATGGTTTAATTTAATTTCTCCTTTAGATACATAATCCTAATAAAATGATGTCATATGTTTATATGTTTTGTTCTAGAATACTGAATAAGATTTTTTTAAATGCAAATGGCACAAGTGTTATCATAATAAATTAAAATTTTCCTACTGTAAATCCTAAATCAATAAATTATTATTTCAACTAAAGAACTTGTGCCACACAACTTTCTAGGGCAATATATTCAGCTTTAATAGTATATAGGGCTACGAAATTTTGTTTTCTACAGGACCAAGAAATTAAAGAATTTGCTATAAATTGACAAATTTCAGATGTGCTCTTTCAATCAACCATACAACCTGTAAAGTTTGATTCTGAATATCCAATAATTTCAAATGAAGAGCTATACTTAGGTTACCAAATCCCTAAGTTCTGAGTTCCCAAGAGATATCTCAAAATTCATGTTATTGTTGTCATATGTAATTTATTTTTATCTGATTGAAATTTAGCACATAAATAAACACTAAATATAATATCAGGCCTACTAGTAGTTAAATAAAGGAAATATCTAATAATTCCTCTAAATTTCTTTTAATCAACATATTTTTCCTTTTGGTCTTTATTCAATTGAACTGAGGAACTAATAGGTGTAACAACTGGTTTAGCATTGTCCATTTTATACTTCTTAAGAATGACCTTAACATACTTTGACTAACCAAGAAATATTTCCTCTTCAATTTGCTTAATGTTAAAACAAAGAAAATAAATAAAATCTCTAATTAAGCTCATTTCAAATTTACTACTCATTATTTTAGAAAAATCATCACAAAGATTTTTATTTATAGATTCAAAAATAATATCATCAATATAAATCTCAATATTGAGTATATCATCTCCTAATTTATTCAAAAAGAGAATGGTGTCCGCACTTCTTTCTTCAAAAGATCTCCCTAATAGAAAAGTGCTTAACCTCTCATACCAAACTCTATGTGTCTGTTTCAATTCGTATAATGCCTTTTTTAATTTAAAAATATGATTAGGGAATTTTGAATTTTCAAACCCTGAAGGTTATTCAATATAAACATCCTCTTGAATTACCCCATTCAAAAAGGCACTTTTAACATCCATTTGATATAATTTAAATCCTTTAAAATAAGCAAATACTAACAAAATCCTAATTGCCTCAAGTCTTGCTACAGGGGTAAAAGTCTCCTCAAAATTAATCCCTTTAATTTGATTATACCCATTAGCCACCAATCTAAGTCTTATTTCTAACAACAATTCACAAGTCATTCATTTTATTTTTAAATACTCACTTAGTTCTAACTACACTTTGATTCATTGGCGTTGCAATCAATTCCCAAACATCATTCCTTACAAACTGATTTAATTTTTCTTGCATTGCCAAAATCTAAAATTCATTTGAAAGTGCTTGATTTATATTTATGGGTTCTATCATTGAAATAAAGGCATAATGATTGACTTTTTGCTAAGTCCACACCTAGTTATAACACCCTCACTGGGTTCACCTCAAATCAATTCCTTGGGGTAGTTTTTAGAAAATTTCATTATTTTCTATATCATCCTTTTCTAAATTTAGCTTTTCTTAAATTCTATATTCATGAAATACAATATGTGTGGTCTCCTCAACTACCAAAGTTATTTTCTTAAATACTCTATATAATTTTTCAACACTAGAGTATCCAAGAAAAATTCAAATTCCTTCATCTTATTTTAGATCAAATTTTTATAAAGAATATTTTCCATTATTATGTATGAACACCTTACATCCAAAAACTTGCAAATATGAAAAATTATGTATTCTCCCCATAAGATGCTCATAGGGTGTTTTACTTAATTTAGACTTTATGTTCACCCTATTCAGAATATAACATGCATTACTAACCGCTTTAGCCGAAAAATATTTAGGAAGTGAATATTCAGCCTACATGGCTCTAGCTACTTCAGTTAATATTCCATTCTTTCTTTTGACTACCCCATTCAGTTGAGTGGTTCTAGGTACAAAAAAAATATGATCAATTCCATGTGCTTTACAAAGATTCTCAAATTTTTCATTTTAAAATTCACCTTCATGATCATTTTGAATTATTAAAATTTCACAACCTAGTTTCCTCTGAATTCAGTTCAAAAAATCTCTAAATTCCTCAAATGATTCACTATTATGAAATAAAAATTTAACCCACATGAATCTCGAGAAATCATCAACTATCACAAATCTATATACCTTCCCTCCTAGACTTACAGTGCTAACCGGTCCAAAAAGATCCATATATATAATCTCCAATGGTTTAATAGTTTTAAGATCCTTATTGGAATGAAATGAGGACTTCACCTATTTTTTTAGTTGACATGCATCGCAAAGGTGATCCTTAGTAATGTCTAGTTTTAGTATACCTCCAACCAGTTTCTTTTGGAAAATTTTCTTAAACTTTTTCTTGTTAGTGTGATAAAATCTTCTATGTCATAATCATGATTCATCAAAAAATGTTTTTGAATAAAAAGCATTAGGATTTTTAATATAATTCAAATATAGCATATAAATATTATTTACCCTTATTTCATGCAATACATTGTTTCCATTTAGGCTTAATATGTATCTAGTGGAAAAAAATTTAATGGTATACCCTTTATCACATAGCTGGCTCATACTTAATATATTATGCTTTAAGCCTTCAACAAGTAAAATATTTTCTATGAAAAATTTTTGCAAGTTTTTGATCATACCTGTGCCAACCACTTTTTAAGTAGTATTATCTCCCAATGTAACCTTGTCTCTATTCTTGACTTTCAGCGATATGAATTATGTAGTATCTCCAGTCATATTTATTAAGAAAATTGCTATGTGCATGTTTTACATTCTTACAACTTGTATAGTTTTGATGATTCCAAATATTATTATTTTAAGTTTTATTATCTCCTAATATTTTTTGAAAGATTTGCTTTTGCTCTTGTGTGGACTAACATTTCAGAAAATTAGAATTCCAGACTAATGACAACTTCAAATCAAATTCAGCAAAAGATAGTTTGTAAATTGAAGCTTGTATTTTTCTTTGCATTGAGTTTGAGAGGGAGTGATTGTAATTGTGTAAACACACACACACACACTTAAGGAGATCTTTAAAAATTTATACATATCATACAAGACGAACATAGTTCATACTGGACGATCAAGTCAGTTATCTCCTTGGAAGAGCAATGGAACGAACAGGAAGCAACAAAAATTTTACTAAGTCATGATCATCCAGGATGAATTTTTATTCATCCTAGGACGAAATCTCCTCTAGAAAATTTTCATTCATACGAAATTTATATTAGTGCCAGGAAGAAATACTCTCTGTAAAATTTCATCGAGAAGAACTCTAATTCATCCCAGGATGAAATGGCCTCTGTAAAAATTTTGTCCGGACGAACGCATATTTGTCCCAGGACGAAGTGAACCGACTCTTAAAAAAATTGGCAACTTCCTGGAGATTTCAGAACTGACCTATGGTATAACTGTTTGTACCGGACGAACCTGGATCGTTTCCAACTAAATTAAGTAACATCGTACCAATAGACATTGGGTTCGTTTCCAACTGAATTAAATAATATCGTCCGGGATGATCTACGATCGTACGGGACAATCCACTACTGACAGACTTGAATTTTAGCAATTTTAATCATTAGCTTTTTTACAAGTCATGTTGTTTTTTTAATCATTAGCTTATGTCTTTATAATCTAAGTTGTGTAAGAATTGTAAAAACAAGTCAGTAGTCCATCTCACATCTAGTGTTCATGAACTCATAGTGCATGGGGATATAGTGGAAAATTCAAGGCTAGTCAACCTTCTGTAATGGTCAGCCAAAGTTTCCTAATTAGATTGATAATTTGTTATAAATTTAAACCAAGTCTTATGCAATACATTTCTAACATTAAGGAATGACCCAGTGTTGCTACAAATCATTTTGCACTACTTAAAAACCCAAATGAAGACCTCATCTCAAAATAAGGTTATGCCTCCACATTACCAAGTGGATGATTAATGTGTACGAAGTAAGTTCGTACCAATAGACATTGGGTTCATTTCCAATTGAATTAAGTAACATCAATCGGGACGATACACAATCGTACGGGATGATCCACTGCTGAAAGACTTGAATTTTAGCAATTTTTGGATGATTTTTTGGGTCTTTCTTATATAAAGTCCAATATAAACTGTCATTAAATATTTTTGACTACTGATCTTTGTGCCAATTGAAAGGAGAGTCAAGAAGAGAGCGTGAGAGAGTGTTTGAAGGAGAATTCTTACTACTGGAGCGTGAAGGTTTCACTTGGTACTCAAAGGTAAGAGTCTCCACTTTTGGTTTTTGATTACTTCACCCTTTTCCCTCTTTCTTCTAAATTTCTTGTGAAGAAGATCTGTCAAGGAGATCCGATTCTCTACCGACACTTGGAGAGTGTGAATAGCCGAAGGGTTCTTTGCCAACACTAGGAGAGTGTGAACAGCCGAAGGATTCTCTGCCCACACTAGGAGAGTGTGAACAGCCGAAGGGTTCTCTGCCCACACTATGAGAGTATGAAAGAATGAAGGGTTCTCTGCCTACAATGGGAGAGTGTGAAAGTATGAACGGTTCTCTGCCAACACTGGAAAGAGTGTAAAAGGAAGACAATTCTCTGCCGCATCGGGTAGTGGTGGAAGAGAGTTTTGTAAAGGCTTCTCTGCCTTGTTGTGGGTGTAAAAGGAGAGTCACTAGTGGTATTAGTGCAATACTCGGAGGGTGCCTCCGGGGAGTGGATGAGGTCGTGTTTGAACGAACCATTATAAATCTCGTGTCTTTTATTTTTTCGTTGCTTTTATTTTTGTTTTACTGTTTCTAACTTGTGGTTGAAAAACTTTTTCTATAAAATTCACTAAAGTTAAATTCTCAGTTTTAAATTTTAAAAGAGGGTAAAATTTTTTTAAATACCAATTCACCCCCCTCTTAGTTAGCCGCTGGGACATAAGCTTAGATTTAATAACCTAATTCATAGTGAACAAGTTTCAACAAGTGGTATCAGAGTGTTGTTTCAAAATCATAAGTTTAGACTACTTTTTTATTAACATAGATGGCTACATTTATAAACCGAAATACACCTGAGGGTTACTCTATAACTAGACCTCCATTGTTCGACAATATTCCTTTTAGACTTTGTATAACATATGAGGGGACTAATGAGGTTAAGCAATCTATATTTAATATCTTGTTGCATGATTATCCCACGTCGTGGGATAAAGGCTTGATGTTGTTGTTGTTGTTGTTGTTACATGATTATGAACTATTTCGCATGAAACCTAATGAATCCATTTCTGATATGTACACAAGATTCACACAAATAGTCACCTCTTTATATGCATTAGGTAGGGAACTAACGAATGCTGAAATGATTAATAAGATTCTTCGTTGTTTGCCTATTTCTTATGATGTTAAAATTATAATAATTATAGAGTCTAAAGATCTAAATATTTACTCTATAGATAATCTTCTTAGTTCATTAATTGCTTACGAGCAAGGAGTTAGCCAAAGAAAGATTGATGTAGGTGAACCACGAAGGGAGAAGAATATAGCACTAAAAGTGGAGGAGTTTGAGAGTGAACACTCACAACCTGAGGATGAAAATGACATCGCATTAATGACTAAAAAATTCATAAGCTTTCTAAAGAGGAAGCAAAAGAGATGTCAGCAATGGAATAGAGGTAAATTTAATAAAAATATAAAAGTTTCAAATGATGTTATTTGCTATGAGTGCAGGAAACCAAGACATATAAAGACAGATTTCCCAAAACACAAAGCCACTCGTAGCAAGGAGAAGGTAGAGGAGAAACCTTTTGTGAAGAAGGGTAAGAAGAAATTCTAAAGAGCTTTTTGGGCGAACTCAGCTTCGGACTCGTTAAAGAAAGAAAAGGAAGAGGAAGTCACTAATATGTGCTTAATGGTCGATAGTCTTGATCAATCAGATCAAGAAGACGTATGTGACTTAAGTTATGATGAACTTTTTGAAGTTTCTGAACACATGCATGATACATATAGGAAAATGAAGAAAATACTGAAACTGATCAGATGGCACTAGAAAGTACTCTGATACCACTTAAAAGTTCGTTAGGGATGTTAAGCCCTATAGAACTAGCCCAAGGCTAACCAAGAGAGATGTGAATTGATAAAGAAGAATCTTTAAACAAACACAAAATGAAACCAATATCACCACATAGAAATTGATGATGCGGAAATTAAATGCGGAAGCAATAATAAGAAAAGAACACATCGAATTTATAGTGGTTCGATCAAACCTTGACCTACGTCCACTCCTTGGAGGCACCCTCCAAGTATTGTACTAAAACAAGTGTCTCTCCTTTAGCCCCCACATCTAGGTGGAGAAGCCCTTACAAAATCACTTCCACCTTCCCTGGTGTGGCGGAGTCGCCGGGTCCTTTGACACCAATGAGATCTTCTTCTTTGGTGAACTTCCCTCCAGATAAGCCTTAAATTCGACGGTATTAAGTTGCAAGCCTGCCAGAGTAACCGTGTGGAATCCCCCTCCACACTCCCTTGAGTCCTCCCTCACAGGATCTTCTCCCTCTCTCAGACTTCACCCGTTCTTCACTCCCTTTCAAGCTTTCTCTTCAAGTTTCCCTCACAAGAATAAAGCTATAATGGCTGCCAAAGACACTTACAAAGTGTCATGTCATAGCTTAAATAGAAGAGCTAAAAATGAGCTCATTAATGTAAGTTGCCGACTTTATCATCCAAGATGATAGGCATGTCATCCTGTACGATCAGTTCAAATTCAGCACATCAGCCCGAGATGATTTGGGATGATCAGAAGAAAATTGGTTACATCGTCCTAGCCGATCTCACGATTGTCCCAGACAATTAGTTTAAAATTGACTTCAATTATCCTGATCATCGCCCTGAATAGATTCTGGCTTATTTAAATTGTACAAGAAATTATCCTGGCCGATTCTATGATTGTCCCAGATGATGTGATCGTATTAATCAGCCATTAATGCTTTCCAAATATACCAGATAAATTTAGGCATAATTGAGTTAGATCATCCTGGATGATGTCTATATCGTCCTGGTCGATTTCCTAAAACAATGAATACCTAATCTGATCATGGCGGATGATTCTTTTTGAATTGAGCTTATCGTTCTAGTCGATACAAGTATCGTCCAGGCCGATTAACATATGACGGCTGCCTTAATGAGGATGCCCTAATTAGGGTTTCTTCTTTTGGATCGATCGTCCAGGCCGATATAAATATCCTCCCGAACGATGTTACCAAAAATAGAAATCTTAAGGGAACAATATAAAAATCTTCCAAGCTACAAAACACCATGAGCCACACCAAATACAAGGGACTCAAGAAAGAAAAAAATGTACAAACTGACTCATACCTAATCTACTCAATCTTGAGCTGATTTCAAGTTGCAGTCCTATCGTGTGAACCTGAAATGTCAGTACATAAGGCAGATGTAGAGAAAAAAGAATGTTTGCTATCATCAAAATCATAATCCATAGTCCGCAACAATCTCCCCCTTTTTTATGATGGCAAACATTTCAATTTGAATTTATAATAAGAAACATTTTCTCCTAATCTCCCCCTAACTAGAATATAACTTTAAAAAATAGGGGAGATAAAAATATTTTTGTTGTTTTAAATTTTTTTTTAAAAAAAAGGATACAAATTCAACAGTACGTTCTCCCCCTTTTGACATTATCAAAAAGAGAGGAGGCACAAACAAAAAACAAAATGAATAAAAGACAAAAATGTTCCCTGATCTAGTAAAAAAAAATATTCTTAAAAACAGAAAGTTACCTCTTGGTTTTAATCAAAAACTTAGTAGAATTGGATTGATAACACATAGCCGAGAAAAGGTTAGAAATTCAAAATTTGATAATCCAAACTCAAGTTCTTTAAAACGGCTCAAAAAAATTTTAATTCAATATCTAAATCAAGGATAAATTAGAAAATGAAACATTAATTTTTCAAAACTCCTTTCACAAAATATATCTAATAGAAGATTAATGCTCAAAAAATTTTTAATCATATTTTTCAAAATCAAGTATCGAAAGTATCAAGGGTTTTCTTAAGCTTTTAAGAAGTACAAGAATGGTAAGCATTAAATTTTGTGTGCTCATTTTATGCCTCTTGTCAATTTGAATGGCGCTCTTTGCGCATCTTTTGATTTTTGATACACTTTTGTGTATATTTTTCAATTTGGCAT
>NW_021319483.1:3542399-3546137 GCF_001605985.2 Dendrobium catenatum | reverse complement strand
ATAAAATAGCACTTATGCAATGTTGGGTATACAGAGTATTCTACTAAAAAAATAGGAGTTTTTAAAAAGCTTTTGAATTCTTAATCAAATGGCTAATCGTCAATGGTTGCGGAAGGTTAATCAATCCGACCTAGACTCCTTTATTTAAAAAATATGTCATTTAATTTTTTGGAAAACTCGCATAGTCTATTTTTTGTGCAATCGATTGATTTTTCGCTTGTGGCATTATGATGCTAACTTGTGTTATTCCATACCTCACGTATTATTAATGGAGTTAAAACTGATCCTTCCTTTAATCAATGAGAATAAGGTAAGAACAATTGGAATGCTCAATCGAATTTTACATAAATCCTTTCTAAAATTTCTTTTTCTGTGCTTTAATATCTGAAGATTTCATGCTTATAATATCCACTTGCCACTACTGGTAAGGAAGTTTGGATAACTACATATACCCATATAACAAAGGCACCGAATGAAATCAAGCAATCCAAGTTGAATTTTGTAATATGCATGATTTTTTGAATTATTTTTCATGAAACTTATTGAAACGATCTTAGACACTGTAAACTAGATCATTCCAATTATAAACTCATTGCATGCTTAGGAAAAGAAATTATTTTACAATTTTGAAAAAAGTTTAAACAAAATTCTTCCGTATGTCTACTCGAAAGTTTTAATGGCCAAATTAGTTTCTATTTGTGAAATCAAAGATTCAATGATTATTCTATTGATAATTTGATTGGCTCACTCTATTAGCCTACGAGAAAGTTGGGTCAATGACTTTGGATACAGGTTGTTAAACAGATTCGCTTCTAAAGCTGAAGATCACGAAAGAGATAGCTTAGTAAGTGACAAATGCAATGACTTGTCAAAGCAAATCACAAAGACTCACCAAAGCATAAGCAAAAGTGGAAAAAGGTAAAAATGGTAAGGATGTCATAATTCTCTTCTGATTTTATTATGCTTTCGAGTAGGAAGCCTAAATACATATAAAAAATCAGTGCCTAATTTAAAAATTCTTCCTACGAAAGAAAAGGGCAAGCAAAGCAAAATTTAAATTGGGAAATAATGAAAGCAAAAAATATCATGGGCAGTCTGGTTTCTGAAGCATAGGACCAGGAAGAGTGAAAATGGTTTAAAAGCCTTTCATGTTTTTGTTATTTTTTATTTTTAGTTTTTAATTTTTATTTTGTGTTTTTGTTTGTTTGTTCTTTGAAATTTTGTTTTCTTGAAAGTTTTCTCTGATCAACACACACATTCACTTTTCTAAAATGAAAAATCTACTTCCTATTTTTTCTTGAAATCTTTGTAAGTTGTGTTGACTTCTCTAAAACAGTCAAAGGAAAGGACTTCATATTTTATTCTCAATTTCTATTCTAAAAGAGATTATCTCACTTTTTATTTAAAATCTTTTTATCTTTTAAATTGGTTTTTGAAAACTAATTTTTTTATCTCCTTACATTTATTTATCGCATAGGGATCTTTGCAGTTGTTGAATCTAACTCATAATTTCTTATCAAGAATTCGCTTTATTAATAGGATGGTTTACTTTTGTTAAATTCGAAAAGGTAGCATTAAAAATTGGCCAATGATGCAAAAATAAAAAAATGCGTGATGACGCCACAAACCTTGACCTACATCCACTCATTGGAGGCACCCTCCAAGTATTGCACTAAAATAAGTGTCTCTCCTTTAGCCCCCACAGCTAGGCGGAGAAGCCCTTATAAAATTACTTCTACCTTCCCCGGTGCGGCGGAGTCGCCGGGTCCTTTGACACCAAAGAGATCTTCTTCTTTGGTGAACTTCCCTCGAGATAAGCCTTGAATCCATTTATATTAAGATGCAAGTCTGCTGGAGCAACCATGTCGAATCCCCCTCCACACTCCCTTGAGCCCCCCTCACAGGATCTTCTCCCTCTCTCAGACTTCACCAGTTCCTCACTTCCTTTCAAGCTTTCTCTTCAAGTTTTCCCCACAAGAACGAAGCTACAATGGCTGCCAAAGACACTTATAAAGTGTTATGTCATAACTTAAATATAAGAGCTAAAAACGAGCTCATTAATACAAGTTGCCAACTTTATCATCCAGGATGATAGGTATATCATCCTGTACGATCAGTTCAAATTCAGCTCATCAGCCCGAGACGATTTGGGACGATCAGAAGAAAATTGGTTACATCGTCCCGGATGATTAGTTTAAACCTGATTTCAATCATCCTGATTATTACCCTGAATAGATTCTGGCTAATGTAAATCGTCCAGGAAATCGTCCTGGCTGATCCTATGATCATCCTAGATGATGTGATCGTATCAATCATCCATTAATGCTTTCCAAATATACAAAATCAATTTAGGAATAATTGAGTTAGATTATCCTGGATGATGTCTATATCGTCCTGGCCGATTTCCTAAAATAATGAATACCTAATCTGATGATGGCAGCTGATTCTTTCTGAATTGAGCTTATCATCCTGGCTGATATAAGTGTCATCCAGGCCGATTAACATATGACAGCTGCCTTAATGAAGATGCCCTAATTAGGGTTTCTCCTTTTGGACTGATCGTCCAGGCCAATATAAATATTGTCCCAGACGATGTTACCAAAAATAGAAATCTTTAGGGAACAACAGAAAAATCTTCCAAGCTAAAAACACTAGGAGCCACACCAAATACAAGGGACTCAAGAAAGGAAAAATATACAAACTGACTCAGACCTAGTCTACCCAATCTTGAGTTGATTCCAAATTGTAGTCCGATCGTGTGAACCTGAAATGTCAGTACATAAGGCAGTTGTAGAGAAAAAAGAATGTTTGTTATCATCAAAATCATAAGCCATAGATCTGCAACAAATACATGCTAGTCTAAGTTTAGAATTTGAAGAACTATAAAAGAATCATGAAATCCTTAGGAAAGATCATGCTTTAATTGATGAAAACCACATGAAATTACTTGATAAGTTTGATAACTTGAATAAAAATCATGAAAACTTACAATCATCCTATCCTGAACTTGAAAAAGATTTTAAAAATTTTAAGGATAAATCAGAGAGCAAGATTTATAGATCAAATTATACAAATCAAATTTTGGAAGTTATGAATTCATTTTATAAATTAACAATAAAAGCTCTCGAGGATAATAGGATATCCCCTAAACTTGAAGATTTCACTAATCCTATTTTTTATCCTAAATTTATGCAATCCCTAAATAGACAAATGAATAGTAGTAGATTTTAGAATCCTTTTTCAAAAGTCAAATGTAATGATTGTAGATTGATTGGACACATAGCTCACACCTATACTTTGAAGAAGAAAACTTATTTGGTGTGGAAACCTAAGATGCATAAACCTAGACATATCATATATGCATCTATTTATAAATTGCCAAAAAGAGAACCCAAACTTATTTGGGTTCTCAGGTCTAATGTTTGATAATTTTGCAAGGTCTCTCTCACACAAGATCTCCTGAGAGCATATGGTACCTAGACAGCGGATGTTTAAAGCATATGTTTGGAGATACTGTATAATTCATATCGCTGGAAGCCAGGAGTGGAGGCAATGTTACACTTGGAGATAACACCATAAGAAAGGTGATTAGGATAGGTATGATTAGAAATCTAAAGGATTTTTATATTGAAAATGTGTTATTGGTAGAAGGCTTAAAGCATAATTTATTAAGTATAAGCCAGCTTTGTGACAAAGGATATTGTGTAAATTTTTTTTTCTACTAGCTATATTTTAAGT
>NW_021319483.1:3523275-3540773 GCF_001605985.2 Dendrobium catenatum | reverse complement strand
ATATACTCATTTTACAAATTTGTGTGGATGACATCATCTTTGAATCTTCAAATAAAAATCTTTGTGATAATTTTTCTAAAATAATGAGTAGTAAATTTAAGATGAGTCTAATGGGAGATTTAAGTTACTTTCTAAGATTTAGCATTAAGCAAATTGAGGAAGGTATATTTCTTAGTCAATCAAAGTATGTTAAGGATATCCTCAAAAAGTATGAAATGGATAATGCTAAACCTGTTAGTACACCTATGAGTTTCTCAGTTCAGTTGAATAAGGACCCTAAAGGAAAATATGTTGATCAAAAGAAATTTAGAGGGATTATTGGATCTTTGCTTTACTTAACTGCTAGCCGACCCGATATCAAGTTTAATGTTTGTTTATATGCTAGATTTCAATCAGATCCAAAAGAATCACATTTGATAGCAGTAAAAAGGATTCTAAGATATATGTTAGGAACTCAGAACTTAGGAATTTGGTATCCTAAGTTTAGCTCTTCATTTGAAATAATTGGTTATTCAGATTCTGACTTTGTAGGTTGTATGGTGGATAGAAAGAGCACTTCTAGAACATGTCAGTTTATTAGAAATTCTTTAGTCTCTTGGTTCAGTAGAAAACAAAATTCAGTAGCCCTATCTACTGTAGAACCTGAATACATTACATTATGAAGTTGTGTGGCACAAGTACTTTGGTTAAAACAACAGTTAATTGATTTAGGATTAACTATAGGCACTATTCTAATTTATTGTGATAACACTAGTGCTATTTATATTTCCAAAAATCTTATTCAACATTCAAGAATCAAACATATAGACATCAGGCATCATTTCATAAGTGATCATGTATCCAAAGGAAAATTTGAACTCACTTATATTTCTACTGAAAATCAACTTGCAGATATTTTTACAAAACTTTTAGCCTTTGATACTTTCAGTGTATTAAGAACAAGGCTTAGAGTAATCGATTTGAATGCTTAATAAAAAATTTTTTCTGTAACATTGATGTGTGTTTTTAGTTAGTAATTTTCTGTATATCATTATGTTTTGTGATTTTTTTTCTATATCTTGAGTTTTTGTTTTCATTTTCAATGTGTTTATAGTGTGCTTGTGCTTTAGTTCTGATTGAGTGCTTGTTTTGAAAATTTTCAGTGACAATCGTCCGGGATGAAATTTTTTCATACGGGACGAATTGTGTCGTGTGTCAAACTATCAGATTTTGAACCGTTTACCTGTAGTTTTTCAGTTTTTAATTTTCACTTCATCTGTACGATTGTCATGATAGTCTAGGATGAACTTGTTCAAACAACTGGATGATTTAATGTCAGTTAAACTGATAATGTAGTTTTTAATGTTATATTTCATACGTACGAATCCTTGGTTCGTCCGGACGAACACTTGTCGGTTCAATGCAGGGGATGGTTTCAACTTCCATTAAAACGATCATAAGTTTTTATCATCTAGGACGAACACATGTTCATCTATATGATCGTTTTGATCAAAAGTCTGTATGAAAGGATGCTTTGTAAGTTGTGTGATTACGAAAAGCCGTTTTATTTTGGACTCATTCATTCATCCATACAAAATTTTTTCATACTAGACGAATCAAATTTCATACGGGACGAACGTAAATTTTGTCTGTATGAACAGTCATTTTTCAATAAATTAGTGGGCTTTTGTACTCAATAGTCACACTAACACATCACTTTCAAAACCTTTCTTCCTTTAGATCCTTTCCTATGGCAAGTTCAAGCAAGCGACAAAAGATTTTAGCCAAGGGATCACCTAAAAACTCTTCCGATAACTTTCTTTCCAAAGCTAATGAAGAGTCTTTCCCCATATTTGTGTCCGCTAAGATCACACCCTCTAGAGTTCTCATCTAGGATCAATTGACCTTTCAGGTAATGAACTTGTTTGCTTTAACTCAATTTGGTTTCATCCTCACACTGGTTTATCTCTACAATAAAGAAACCTTTCACTATTTCCTAGCAAACAAGTCTTTCAACTCTGACCATTATGTTATCCGTTCTTATGCCTTTAAGAAAAAGGTTGAAATCACCAAAGCTGACCTAGAAATCTTTTTGAACTTAAGGGCTGAGGGAGCTAAAGCACATACCTTGACCACCACTTTTGAATATGAATGGTCTGAAATTAATATAGTGATTAGAGGAATCATTTTTAATGAGCATATGCCTAAAGTATTTAGTCTCGTTCGTAATGCTCGTATCATCCAGCATGTTCTTAGAACTTCTATAATTCCTAAAGCTGGTAATAGAATCAGCATTATTCCTCTTCTTTCTATAGTAACCTTCTTGATCATGACTAAAGAACCTATAGATGAAGCCTAACTAATCCTTGACTATCTTTATGGACTCTCTGAAATTGGTCATGTCAAACATAAAAGAAAGAAGAACATTGCCTTAGAACATCTAGTTTTTTACAATCTAGATAAGAAATATAATTTTGTTCATCCTGATCAAGATTTTGAAGAACCGCTCTACTACAATGATGGATCATTTAGAGCAATCTTTAATAAAGAAGAACCAAGTAAAACACTTTTCATTAGTGATACTAAGGAAGAACATGAAGCTGCACCTGCACCTGCACCTACTAATGAACCAAATTATCAGGATTTGGTTCAAAGATTTGACCGTTTAGAGACTCACTTTGATCAAAAGTTTGATCAAATTGAAGCTCATATGTAGCAGCAGGATATACAGTACACTCAAGATATGAGATTTATACAAGAACAGATAAATGATATAAATTCCAATATGCTTATGATGAGTAGCTATTTCAACTTCTTTGGTGCTGCACCTCCTCCTCCTCCAAATCAGGATCCTTCAAAATGATTTCATGTACTTGATTATGTGTTTTATTTAGTTTTGTGTTTTAGGAAAATGTGATGTATTTTCTTAAGAATGATTTCATGTACTTGATTATGTGTTAGTTTTATGTTTTAAGAAAATGTGATGTATTTTCTTTTCATTAGATGTTTTTGTTTTTGAATCTTATGTCATATTGATATCATTTGCTGAGATTATAATATCCTTTATTTTGATATCAATATAAGTTATCCTAATTTGAATTTAATCTTGTTTTTGAAATGTCTGTTAGCCCATATGACAATCGTTATAATTTTTAATCTTAAGAGTACTATACTTTGAAATGCAAGTTAAAATTAAATTCATTAGAAAATCTTTTTTTTTTTAATTTAAGTTTAGCCTATAACTTGATGTAATTAAGATTGTCAATTTCATATCTCTTTTAGACTATATTAATGTCTAATATTATTATAGCAAATGTGATGTTTTCTTATTTTATATTTCACTTATCAATAAATATTTATACACTTGGAAAAATTTGAAAGTTTTTATTATTGATTTTAGAAATAATATGATTACTCTTGAAAAATATACAAATGTATAAAAAATTAAAAGGAATGCACAAAGGTTCGCAATTTGAAAAAGAGGCACAAAATAAGCCCACAAGTGAAAAGATGCATAAAAATGTGCCACAAATTTGAAAAAGATACGCAAAGCGTCACATGTGGTAGTTAATTCTTTCCATAATCTTTTAATCTCTTAATTCAAATTGATCTTCTCTACATTTATATTCCACATTGAAATTTGAAATATACAATTTTTCTATTCATTCTTTTTGCAATGATTTTCTCTATCTTAGTGTCTAAATTGACTCATATTTTTTATATGTACTTTTTATTATCAATGTTATATCTCTTCTTAAATTCTATGAATTACTATGATTTTCCTAATGTTTTGATTTTATTTGCAAGATTTATTTCAATCACTTTTAAGGATCAATTATGAAAGGATTATCATATGACTGCTTACATTTCTGATTTTTTTCTTCTTCTCTTTTTGTTGTAGTCAAAAAAGGGGGAGAAAATATTATTTGTTCGTATCTTTTCGTAACTCGTATCTTTTTTTATTCTTGTTCGTATCGTATTTCTATTTTGTAGTATTATTTTTGTTGCATTTTAAAATTTTTAAAAAAGGAAGAGATAAAACTGTTGTGCAAAGCCTCCTAATTTTCAAATATTCATCAATTCAGGGAGAGTCTAGGAGATTCTTAAAATTTGAAAATTATACAAACAATAATTGTTTTGCCATCATCAAAAAGAGGGAGATTGTTAAGAAAGTTGCTATTTGCATGTTTTCTATTCTTGCAACTTGTATAGTTTTGATAATTTCAAATATTATTGTTTTAAGTTTTATTATCTCCTAACATTTTTTGGAAGATTTGTTTTTGCTCTTGTGTGGACTAACATTTCAAGAAATTCAAACTCCAGACTAATGACGACTTCAAATCAAATTCAGCATAAGATAGTTTGTAAATTGAAGCTTGTATTTTTCTTTGCATTGAGTTTTAGAGGGAGTGAGTGTAATTGTGTAAACACACACACACACACACTTAAGGAGATCTTTAAAAAATTATATTGATCATACGAGATGAACACAGTTCGTACGGGATGATCAAGTCAGTTATCTCCTCAGAAGAGCAATGGAACGAACGGGAAGTGATGAAAATTTTTCTAAGTCCTGATCGTCTAGGATGAATTTTTCTTTTTCCCAGGACGAAATCACCTCTGGAAAATTTTTGTTCATACAAAATTTATATTAGTGCCAGGATGAAATACTCTCTGGAAAAATATTATCCTGACAAACTCCAATTCACCCCAGGACAAAATTTCCATTATAAAATTTTCATCCGAATGAACGCATATTTGTCCCAGGATGAAGCAAACCGACTCTTAAAAAAATTGGCAACTTCCTACAGATTTCAAAACCGACATATTGTATAACCATTCATACAGGATGAACATGGTTCGTACGGGACAATTAATGTGTACGAAGTCAGTTTGTACCAATATACATTGGGTTTGTTTCCAACTGAATTAAGTAACATCATCCGGGAAGATCCACGATCGTACGGGACGATCCACTGCTGACAGACTTGAATTTTAGCAGTTTTTGGATGATGTTTTGGGTCTTTCCTATATAAAGTCCAACATAAACTGCAACTAAATCTTTTTGACTACTGATCTTTGTGCTAATTGAAAGGAGAGTCAAGGAGAGAGTGTGAGAGAGTGTTTGAATGAGAATTCTTACTACTGGAGCGAGAAGGTTTCACATGGTACTCAAAGGTAAGAGTCTCTACTTTTGGTTTTTGATTACTTCACTTTTTTCTCTTTTTCTTCTAGATTTCTTGTAAAGAAGATCTGTAAAGGAGATCCAGTTCTCTGCCGACACTTAGAGAGTGTGAACAGTCGAATGGTTCTCTGCCAACACTAGGAGAGTGTGAACAGCCAAAGGGTTCTCTACCCACACTAGGAGAGTGTGAATAGCTGAAGGGTTCTCTACCCACACTAGGAGCATATGAAAAGATGAAGGGTTCTCTGCCTATACTGGGAGAGTGTGAAAGGATGAACGGTTATCTGCCAACACTAGAAAGAGTGTAAAATGAAGACAGTTCTCTACCGCACCAGATAGTGGTGGAAGAGAGTTTTGTAAAGGCTTCTCCGCCTTATTGTGAGTGCAAAAGGAGAGTCACTAGTGGTATTAGTGCAATACTCGGAGGGTGCCTCCGGGGAGTGGATGTAGGTCGTGTTTGACCGAACCACTATAAATCTCGTGTCTTTTATTTTTTCGCTGCTTTTATTTTTGTTTTACTGTTTCTAACTTGTGGTTAAAAAACTTTTTCTATAAAATTCACCAAAGTTAAATTCTTGATTTTAAATTTTAAAAGAGGGTAAAATTTTTTTAAATACCAATTCCCCCCCCCCCCCCTCTCTTGGTTAGCCGCTGGGACATAAGCTTAGGTTTAACAACCTAATTCATAGTGAACAAATTTCAATAATATTTTTTGAGCAACTATTGTTCAGGTATCAAATGCACCTATGAGATTTTGTATGAGAGTGTATCTCTTATTGATCTTATTAAATAACATTAACGGACATTAAACACAGGTTGTTGACATCCTCCTTTTCTATTTCTTATGAATCCAAAGCTGAGTCCGCCCAAAAAGCTCTTCGAAATCTCTTCTTTCCCTTTCTCAAATTTACTTTCTCCTCCACCTTCTCTTTGGTAGGAGTGGCTTTGAGATTGTGGCACTCCGATTTTACATGTCTTATTTTTCTACATTTGTAGCAAATAACATTATTAGAAACCTTAACATTTTTGTGGAACTTACCTCTATTCCATTGTTGGCATCTTCTCTACTTTCTTTTATAAAACTCCTAAATTTCCTTATCATCAAGGCAATGTCATCCTCATCCTCAAGTTGTGACTGATTACTCTCTGAGTCATTCACTTTTAGTACTATATTCTTCTCCTTTTGCTGTTCTCCTGCATCAATCTTCCTTTAACTCACTCCTTGCTTGTACGTAATTAGTTATCCAAGAAGATTATCAATAGAGTAAATTATTAAATCTTTTTACTCTAAAATAATAGTAATTTTAGCATCATAAGAAGTAGAAAAATAATGAAAATTTTTGTTAACCACTTTAGCATTTGTTAGTTCCCTACCAAATGCATGAAAAGAAGTAACTATTTGAGTGAATCTTGTGTACATGTCAAATATGAATTCACTGGGTTTCATGCAAAATAATTCATAATCATGTAATAAGATATTTAATCTAGATTGTTTAACCTTATTAGTCCCTTCATATATAATACAGAGTCTATCCCAAATGTCCTTTCTACTTTTACAAGATAAAACTTGTATGTAATCTTCTGACTTAAGTGCACAAAAGAAACTATTTAAATATTTTGCATTTAGTTATGTTAAGTCAAATTTTTCTACAATTTAGTCAACAAAATGTGTTTCAACTCTAATGCCATCTATAAGTCAAGTTGGCCAAGTATACCCTTCTTGAACTAAAATCCACATGCGATAATCAAGCAATTTAAGAAAAGTTGACATGCATATTTTCTAAAAATCAAAAGGTATATTGTCAAATAATTGAGGTCTAGTGATCGAATACCCTTAATATAAGTTTTGGTTTCCAAAAGCAGCCATTATCATTTTTAAAAAGTAGTATAAACTTATAATTTTAAAACAAAGCTCTGATACTGCTTATTAATTTTGTATAGGTTGTTAAATCTACGCTATTGTCCTAAGGCTAACCAAGAGGGGGGAGAATTAATCATTTAAAAATTCTCTTGAAATTTTAATAGAAAACCATTTAATTATTTTCAGTAATTTGATTCTAATTTAAAATAAGCTTTTCAACCACAGTAATTAAATTATAGAAAATAAATGAGGAAAATAAAAAGATACAAAGATTTATAGTGGTTTGGTCAAACACGACCAACATCCCCTCCCTGAAGACTCTCTCTTTAGGTATTGCACTATTACCAAAGTGACTCTCCTTTTGCTCCTACAGTAAGGAGGAGAAGCCTTAACAAAATCTCTCTTCCACAAATCCCCGATGCGGCATAGAACCATCATCCTTTCACACCTCTAATTGTCAGCAGAGAACCGTTATCCTTATACACTCTCTAAGTGTTGGCAGAGTAATGTCATCCTTTCACACCCTCCAAGTGTCGGTAGAGTATCTTCATCTTTTCACACCCTCCAAATGTTGGCAGAATACCATCGTATGTTCACACCCTCCAAGTGTTGGTAAAGTACAGTCATCTTACTTCAAAGATATTCCCTCGAGCAACTAGAAAGAAGAAAAGGAGAATTGTAACCAAAAACATAAAGAGATCCTTATCTTTGAGTAACCTTATAGATACTTCACACTTTTCTTGCAAGAAATCTCTCTCAAACACACTCCCAAATGTACTCTTTCACTTGCTCTTGAAAAATCATGAATAAGATCTCTTCACACATCAGTTTTAAAGGACCTTTTATATGTAATACAAGAAAAACTATCTAGAAAACTTAAAATTTTCATTTTTAGCTTGTACATTCATACAGTATGATTGTATGTTCGTACATATGAATAGTTCAAATATTATTGCTTACAAACTTATTATGAATCTATATGATATGACTTTGTACACGATGATCATCCAGTACGAACCAATTTTGTATTATATGAACAATTAGAAAAATTTTCATCTTCATCGAGATTAAGAGGGACCCCATATTTTCGTACTCTGGATGGCGTTTCTACGAAGACAACATCGTACAATATGATCCGTTCAAAAGAATTTCAAGTTCGTCATGGCAAAAAGGGACCCGTTCAACTCATACATTGGATGGAATACGTACGAATGGGATATCATACAGTATGATCCATACTTAGAAAAAATTTCTACCTTTTATTCGTTTGACTACTCATAGGGGAAAATAATTAAACAAATTATCCCATACAAAATGACTTTGTACAGTATGATCAGTTTAAAAATTGCAAATTTTAAATACTACCCCAATGTGTGTGTGTACATTTACTCAATTACAATTACACTCTCTCAGACTAAATAAAATGAAAAATACATACTTCATTTACAATAAACCCTAAACTGGTCTGATTTGAAGTATTCAATAATATGGAGTATGATTTTCCTAAAATATTAGTACACATAAACAACAAAATAATACATCCAAAAAATATTAGGAGAAATTGTAATTAAAAATAATAATAATTTGAATCATAAAAAATATACATATTACAAGAATATCAACAATCAAAAAACTAGGTTGCAACTATCTCAACATGATTTATCTTATGATGAGTTATTTGAAGTTTCTAAAACCATACTACATATAAAAAAAAAATTATCTATGCTAAGTTAAATTTAGAGTATTCTAATTTATAAAAAAATCATGAAAACTTTAGGAATGATCATGCATTGCATGATAACAACCACGTGAAATTATTGGATGAATTTTACGATTTGAACAAAAAGCATGAACTATTGAAATCATTACATGCTGAAATTGAAAATGATTTTAAAACATTTATGAATGAATCTAATCATAGAGAGCATTACTTAAAAGTTGATAATTTAGTTATAGAAAGTGTAAACTCGTATCTTAGAGAGAAATTGGAAGCCCTTTAAGGAAAACAGAATACCCCTCACACTTGAACAATTTTAAAATTTTGATCTTAAACCTAAAATGTCAAAACTTAGGAAAAGAAAATATAACTCATGTTGATTGATAAATCATTTTCCTGGAGTTAAATATTTTTCATGTGGAATGATTTTTCATATTTCTCATAATTGCACTATTAATAATAAAACATATCTAGTGTGGAGACCTATGATACATAAAACATTGCATATCAAATATGCATCTAGATTATTATTGCCAAAAGATGAACCCAAACTTGTTTGGGTTCCCAAGTTTAATATTTGATCATTTTATAAAAATGCTCTCGTACAAGACCTCATAAGAGCATTTGGTACCTAGATAGCGTATGTTTGAAGCATATTATAGGAGATACGACACAATTTATATCATTGGAAGCCAGGAATGGAGGCAAGGTTATATTGGGGGACATTACCACAAGGAAAGTAGTAGGTACATGAATGGTTGGTAATAAGAATAATTTTTTCATTAAAAATGTCTTATTGGTAGAAGGCTTAAAGCATAACTTATAATGTATTAATCAACTTTGTGATAAAGGTTATAGCGTTAATTTTTTTCTCTTAAGCTTTATTATAAGACAAAATGGAATTGATATGTCTCATGGTAATATGGTAAATAAAATATACATGCTTGATTTAAAGTTTGTTAAATCTTCTTATGCTTTTTATCTCAAAACAATTACTGATGAATCATGATTATGGCATAGAAGATTTTGTCACGTAAGCATGAAAAATCTTAGAAAGATTACCCAAAAATATTTGGTTAGAGATATACCCAAACTAAACTTCACTAAGTAACACCTATATGATGCATATCAATTAAAAAAAGGTGAAGTCCTCCTTTTATTCAATTAAGGATCTTAGAACTAGCAAACTATTGGAAGTTCTATACATGTATCTTTTTGGACCGGTTAGCACTATAAGTCTATGAGGTAAAGTTTTGGATTTCTAATTATTGATGTTTTTTAAGATTCACTTGGGATAAATTCTTATTTCATAAGAGTGAATCATTTAATGTGATTAGAAGCTTTTTAACATAGATTCAGATGAGACTAGGGTGTAAAATTTTATCAATTTAAATTGATCATAGAGGAGAGTTTAAAAATTAAAAATTTGAAGGTTTTTATAAAAAGTAACGAATTGATCATATTTTTTAGCACCTATGACCCTCAATAGAACGTAGTAGTCAAAAGAAAGAATAAAACACTTAAAGAAACTGCTAGACCCATGTTGGAAGAACACTCACTTCCAAAATATTTTTGGGCTGAAGTGGTTAGTACGATTTATTATGTTATAAATAGGGTAAACATTAGATATAAATTGAATAAGACACTCTATGAACTTCTTAAGGGTAGAACACCTAATCTTTCACATTTGTATATTTTTGGATGCAAGTTGTTCATTCATAATAATGACAAAACTCTTTTAGGAAAATTTGATCATAAATCAGATTAAGAAATATTTTTAGGATATTCTAGTATTGGCAAATCCTATAGAATTTTTAATGAGAGAACTTTGATAGTTGAGGAGACCACATATATAGTTTTTGATGAATCTAGCATTTTGAAAGAGCCAAGATTGGAAGACGATCATATTGAAAATATCCTAAGAAATTGAAAAGAAAAATTTGAAAGATAATGTTAGAACTAAAAAGCCTTTGCCTATAGAATGGAAATTTTCTAAGAGTTATCCTAAGGAATTGATTTTAGGTGAACCTAGTGAGGGTGTTAGAATTGGGCATGGACTTAGCAATAAAGTGAATCATTATTACTTTATATTGATGATTTAAACCAAAAATATAAATCAAGCACTTTTAAATGAATTTTAGATTTTGGCCATTAAATAAGAATTAAATCAATTTGTTAGAAATAATATTTGGGAATTAATTAAAAGACCTCCGGATTAAAGTGTTATTGGAACTAAGTGGGTGTTCAAAAATGAAATGAATGATTCAAGTGTTGTGATTAGAAATAAGGCAAGATTGGTGGCCAAGGGGTATAATGAAATAGAAGGAATTAATTTTAAAAAAATGTTTTCCCCTGTAGCCAAACTTGAAGCTATAAGAGTTTTGCTAGCCTTTGGTTATTTTAAAGGTTTTAAATTATATTAAGTGGATGTTAAGAGTGTCTTTTGTAATCGGGTGATAATGATGAAGTTTATATTGAGCAACCTCCAGGTTTTGAAAATTCTAAATTCCCTAATCATGTGTTTAAATTAAAAAACGCATTGTATAAACTAAAACAGGTATCTAAGGCTTAGTATGAGAGGTTAAGCAATTTCCTATTAGAAAGATCATTTGTGAAAGGAAGTATAAATACCACTCTCTTTTTAAAAAGGATAGGAGATAACATATTAATTGTTCAAATGTATGTTGATGATATCTTATTTGGATATACAAATAAAAATCTTTATGATGATTTTTACAATAATGAGTAGTGAATTTGTTTACTTTCTATATTTGTTTATTACTATTTATTCATTTGTGTGTTTTTTATTTCATTTGTCATGATTGATTTTCTTTTAGTATTTTATTATTGGTCTTCTATTTTATTTTTGCATGTCATTTGATTTCAGGTGATTGGTTTTGAAAAGGTTTTCTATTTATCATATCTTACTTTAAGTGTGTTCTTTGTACTATATAAAATTTTTCATATTGTATAAATTTTGTAGTATGTACATGGTATTTTTCTGAGTTTAGCACACAAAATTAAGTTTTTCATTGAATTTTATATTGTACTATATCCTCATCGTCTATATAATATTAGGGGTTTTTTTTGTACGATTGGGAATGGTTTTCCAAGCATTCATTTATTTTTGTCAGAGCATACATATGAAATCACATTTCATCTGTATGATCTTATTGTCAGTTTCTCATATGGACGAACCTAGCTATCATAAAATGATCTTTAATTTTTTGATCATCCTGGATGAATATGTATTCATTTATATGATCGTTTAGTCAAAAAGTCTGTATGAAATGATGTCTCGAGAGTAGTGTTTTACAAAAAGTTATTTCATTTTTGGTCGTTTCTATTCGTATATAAGAAACAGTTTTCATCCCAAATGATTTTAAAATCATACGTATGATATCAAATTTCTACTGTATGATAGGTTATTTTTCTTTAAATAGAAAGGTCTTTGAAGATCAATTTCATATTCTTATAGACAAGTATTACTTAGTTATAATTTTTGCAAAATATATGTCTTATTTTTCTTTTTATTTATTTTTTAAAGTATTTATTTTTTGTTAATTATTGGAGTTTGAGTTAAGATTCATTGATATTAGAAAGATTGCAAAAGTAAAAACAAGGTTGCACAAAGCATGCCAAATTTTAAAAGCTGTGAAATATTCGCCAAAGTGAAAAGAGGCATAATATTAGCCCAAATATAAAAGATACATAATGTATGCCGCAAAAAAATTGAAAAAATGCACAATGTCGCCAATCAAAAATCTATACTGCTCTTTCCTTTATCATTCTATCTGATATCCAAAAATACATAATTGATAATAATCTTCAATGTTAAATTAGAAACTAATTAATCTTTATTTTTTCTTTTCATAATAATTATTTTTATTTTTATTTATCAAGAATGAACAGCACTTTTCTTATCTTAGTTGTTATTTGATTTAAAATTTGAGTTTTTATTTTTAGCATTAGGAAATTAATGTTGTATTTGCAATTAGTTTAAAATATTCTTCTTCATCAACTATTTTGATTCATCTATATAAACTTTACATTTCAAGATATACTTCCCCTTTTGTTATTATCAAAAGGAGAAGTCATTAGTTATTATTTAATGTTTTTTTATTATTTGATGTATGTTGTTTGATGTATGTGTTGTATTATGTTAATGTGTGTATGCTTTATTCGTGCTGTTCTTATTTTAGTAGTTTTTATTTTTTTTTTTAATTTTAGGTTTGTGTTTTTCTATTTTCAAGGGAACCCCTTATTTTAAATTGGTCATTCAGTTTGGGGGAGCTTAGGAGAAAAATTAACTTAAGTGTTAACTCAAATAATAATTATTTTATCATCATAAAAAAGGGAGAGATTGTTATAACTTAGTTTTCAAATCTATGCGTTAATATCATGTGAGTTTTTGATAATACTAAAATATTATTGTGTTGAATATTATTTCTCCTAACACATATTGGAAAATTATACTTGTGTTGTTTATGTGTACTAATATTTCAAAGAAATCATACTCCAGACTGCTGAAGACTTCAAGACATATTAGATTAGGGTTTCTTTGAATTGAAGTTTATACTTTTTCTCTTTTTCTTGAGTCTGAGAGAGTGTGATTGTAATTGAGAAAATATTCACACACACACTAGGGGAGTGAGTCAAAACTTGTATTTTTAGAACTAATCATACTATATGATTTTGGAATCGTAGGAGATGATTTGACCTAAGTGTTCCTCTAGAAAGAAGTTAATCGAATCATTCCTTAAAATTTTTTGATTGAACTGTTTATATTATACAAAGTTTGATTCGTACAGATGAAGTCAAGAGTACAAAATGGATATGTACCAGTTCATCACGAACAAACTCATCATTTCTAAACTAATCGTACTGTATGAAATTAGTTTTGTATAGATGACATCCATAGTACAAAATAGGTTCATATCAGTTTGTTTATATAAACAGGTAAATTTTTGATATGTTCGTACTGTACAAAAATAGTTTCATACAGATGATGTCCAGAGTACGAAATAGACTTATCTATTTTCATACCATATGAAACATTATTAGATTTAACTAGTCGTAATATACAATATAGGGTTCATACATATTATTACTAGAGTACCAAATGAGTTCGTACAAAATCATACTAAACAGACCTGTTCAATTTTAAATCATATTATATGATGTCAGTTCGTACATACAATTGCCAAAGTATAAAATCAGCTCATACACGAATATACAAGGATTTTTTGAACTGTTTATACATAAAAATTATGATCATACTATACAATCCAATACAATCAACTTGAAAATTT
This sequence comes from Dendrobium catenatum, assembly GCF_001605985.2. Lineage (NCBI taxonomy): Eukaryota > Viridiplantae > Streptophyta > Magnoliopsida > Asparagales > Orchidaceae > Dendrobium > Dendrobium catenatum. The sequence continues at coordinate 3,526,719 of NW_021319483.1, read as the reverse complement.
TAATTTTCTAGATAGTTTTTCTTGTCTTTCATATATAAAAGTCCTATAAACTCACTACCCATACTTCTTCTGTTAATTTTTTTTTAGAGTGAGAGAGAGAGTATTTTGGGAGAGTGTTTGAGAGTTAGGATAGACAGATCTTGCAAGTAAAATATGTGAACGGTTCACAAGGTTGACCAAAGGTGATGATCTCTTTGTAAGTTTGTAAAATCTCTTCCCTACTTCTTTGAAGACTCTTGAGAGAAGATCTTTGAAGAAGATCCTGTACTCTATTGTCACTAGAAGGGTGAGAAAGGATGATGGTACTCTACCATCACTAGGAGGGTTAGAAAGGATGTTGATACCCTACCACACCAGAAGGGTGTGAAAGGACATCGGTACTCTGCTGTCACTATAAGGGTGAGAAAAGATATCGATACTCTGCCGACACCATAATGGTGTGAAAGGATACCAATACTCTTCCATTACTAGGAGGGTGAGAAAGGATTTTGGAACTCTGCAGACACTAGGAAGGTGTGAAAGGATGCCAGTACTCTGCCATTACTAGGAGGGTGAGAAAGGATGACAGAACTCGGTCACCCAAGGTTTTGGTGGAAGAGAGATTATTATAAGGGCTTCTCAGCCTTGCTATGGGAGCAAAAGGAGAGTCGCTTTTGTATAGTGCAATACCTAAAGAGGAAATTTTAAGGGAGTGGTTGTAGGTTTAGTTGGATCGAACCACTTTAAAATTTTATGTTCTTCTATCTTTACTTTTTATTGTTTTTTTTATTTTTCTACATGTTTAAATTTTAGTGGTTGAAACAATATTTTGAGAAAATTAATTCTTGTGTAAAATATCTAAATATGTTTTCTTAAAATCCTAGATAATTTTTAAAATACCAATTCACCCTCCTCTTGATTAGCCTTGTGATAATTGTATTAGGCCTAACAACCTATTCGAACTTTCATGTCTCTTGTGGCTTCGTGGGGATAAACTTAACTTAAGGAAAATTTTGAACATTATATGATAATTAGGTTCGGGTCTCATGGAGGAAATGCATTTAGCACAAAAATCTTTCATTACGACTTTCAATTTTTACATGATCATTATTGGTTGGGAAGTTAAAATTAGCAAAATGCATTTAGCACAAAAATCTTTCATTACGACTTTCAATTTTTACATGATCATTAATGGTTGGGAAGTTAAAATTAGCAAAATTTCTTAATAACAAGATTATTTATGCCCATTCCTACTATAACCATTATTCTACAAACTTTAAAATCTCTACTCGCTTATTTTTTGTGATTACTAATTCAATATTGTTTGCAGCATTACATTTCTCCTCTTTTTCGCTCAGGCTGAATATTCATCAAGTTCTTAAACATATTTCTAAGATGAATTTTATTACTTGGTTTGTTAGGAATGTGTACTACCTATTTATTTGCTACTTGATATATTATTTATATAGAGAAAGGAATAGTAGGAGATGTAAAGTACTTCAAAGCCAATCAATGTTTTATTATACAACTAAGAAGAAAATTGCTCTCTGAAAGTTTGTGAGGGGTGTTAAACTATAAGGAACTAGTCCCAAGGCTAACCAAGAGGGGGGTGAACTGGATATTTTAAAAAAATTATCAAAAAAATTTATTTTATAACTTAATGTGGAAACAAATTAAATTCACAATAAACATATAAATCAATATCTGCACCCAAGCAGTTAATTACAAGAAAAATAAATGCATAAATAATAATAGGAAAGAATACACCAAAATTTATAGTGGTTCAATAAACCTGACCTACGTCCACTCCTAAGAGACTCCCTCTATAAGTAAAGTGAGTCTCATTTTTCTCCAACAACAAGGCGAAAAAACCTGTAAAGATGTTATTTCACCTCCCAGTTGTGGTAGAGAACCATGACACTTTTACAAGCATATAACCTCAACTCTATTTTAACCCTCCTAGTGATGGTCAGATAACCACAACTCTATTTTCACAATCTATGTGACGGTCAGAAAACCACAATCTTTGCTAAAGGACTTCTTCTCTAGAGCCTCAGAGATTCTAGATAGATGCTTATATGTACTAGGCAAAATCCTTGCTTGGAGAAACTTTATGAATCCCCTCACAAAAACTCCCTCTCTTCTCTCACCATACTCTCCTTCTTCTCTCCCTCAAGCTCTCTCTCAAGAAGACTAAGCAGCAAAAGATGTATAACAAGAGTAGAAATCTTTAAATATAGGGTTTCAAAAAACCCTAATTTCCAAGCCATTCGTCTTTTGTTCGTACAGTACGATACACATATCATATGGTTCACTTAGTTCAATTTAGACTCGTCTAGTAAGATTGTTCAGATGAATTATTCATATTATATAATACATCGTATAATACGATCACAAATTGTACAGTACGATATGCAGAAATTTCTTCTATTCGTTTGGGATGATCCTAAGGATGGCCAACTTCATACATGAGTGATCGTCTAGTACTGTGGACATCGTATGGTATGATAAATGCAAAAGCCATATATTTCAATTGGTATGATCTATGGGAAGACCAATTTCATACATGGGTAATCAAATAGTACAAACGATATCACACAATACGATTAATCATAATAATGATCCATTATTTAATTATCTGATATCGCAGGAGTAATTAAGAAAGATTTTAATTAGTGTATACACTATGAATCAAATTGTACTATACGATTAGTGCAAAATTAGAATATTTCTTGACTTTGGCGGCTAGGGTTTAACAGAGCACAACAGATTGTACGATATAAATTAAAATCATATAGTATGACACATGCAACAACAGTACAAATTACTTAAAAAGAAAAACCCTCGTAAAAAATTTCTCTCCCCCTGTGTGTGTGCAAGGTTACTTAGCAAAGATATCTAACTAAATACATGATTTGACTTAACAAATAAAAAAATACAAAATAAATTAGAAATAACAAACTGTAATCCTAGTAGGCCAAATCTTCGAAACAAACACCCTGTTAGGGACATTTAGCTGAAGGAGCAGACTTTTTTAAAAAATTCTAAATAAGTACCTTAGGACCCGGTCATTTTTAGATTTTTGTTACTCTTTTTACTGTGACAAGATTAAAGACTATTTACTTTAATAATGTTTTTTTTATCAGTTGAGAAATTCGTCGCTATATTCTTCCTTTTTGTAAGCTTCAAAATAAGTCAAACTAATCACTTCTTATAATAATTTTTTTTAATTATGCTTATCCCATTTTAGTAATAAATAAATTAATAACACCATAAAGTACAATCAATTATTTTTTTAAAAAAATCAAAATATCTATGATTTTGTACAAATTAATTTTAAGATGAATAACATCAATTGAGGAATACAAAAAAATTTAATTTTAAAAGTAATCATAATCATAATTCTAACAAATTTAAAATAATAAAAATATTTAATCATTGAATAATCATTTTAACAATTAGAAA
>NW_021319483.1:3502788-3522893 GCF_001605985.2 Dendrobium catenatum | reverse complement strand
TATATATATATATATATATATATATATATATATATATATATATATATATAATGACCATTAGTTCAACTAAGAGATGTGAATTAATAGCTAAATAACACTTGGGTGAAATTGAGAACATCTTCAACTAGCATTCAATAAATTAATAAATCTTACATCATTGATCTTTCAAACACTAAATATACATAATTATGATTGTTTTGATACCCAACATGTCGATGCCTCAAACCACTTGATAGTATATATGTTATGGATCACGAGCCTTGGATGCCACTTAGAATCGTCATGCCTCGATCTGTCGACTATATCTTAAATTCAAAATAAAATTAATAAGTGTACTTAGTTTAAAAACTTTAACAATCCAATTAGACATAATCATAAAAAACATTTTTTAATAATTTTATTACCTTGATGATGCCGGATTATATGGACACGTTGCCCTACCATATTATTACCATTTCTCTTGCAATGTCCACACCTCTTAGTTGAGGTTGATCGTGCCTCATCCATTGTGTTATGAAATCTATTTATTCTCGATCTACCCGCACGCCTCCTAAAAGCCGGTGAAAGCAAGGGTATGATTCATTCTACTTCATTAAAATTAGGCCAAACATCCTTAGGGGGAACAACATGGAATAAGCCGGAGTACGTTGCCCTATATGAGTTGAGTGTGAAATACTGTGATACGAAAGTATTATGATTCCATTGTCTATATCCAACGACCGCTATGACATGAGCACAGGGCACATAATATAATTATGGTTTTTTACATGTGCAAGTACAAGTATCAGGGGTTAGAATCTCAACTTTATGTGGTCGACATGTCGTATCCACAACTTCAAATTCACCTCTATTTATGGTTACTGGTTCAGGACACTTTCTTGCTTCACATTCTATTTTCTGCAACGTAGCCGTCGTACGAGGAACAAATTCAGATTCTCCAGCCATCAGCCACTTCTCAACATCTGTAGAATGCCTCATGAATAAAGATACAAGGTTATAGTATATGGATATTACTAGAACTTGAATTGGAAGTCCATGAGCTTGTTTAAGAACTCCATTAAAATATTCTATGCATTAGTTATCATGATGCTGTATCAACAACCATTATCAAATAATAATGACCACTTATTGACATCACGTTGTATCAACCAGTCATATGCCTCTTGCTTTGTAGTTTTAATAAGGTTGATCATGCGAGTGAAGTTTGAGATATCCTCTATACTACCAGCTAGGTACATATTATTGCACAGGCCTTCAACATTAGGAATTGCTTGGCAACGTAAATATTTTTTGTAGTTCTCACGCAAATGACGAAGGCAATGTCTATGTGCGGCATGAGGAAAAATTTCTTGGTACCCTCTTTCAAGGCCTGGATGCTTATATGATATTATGTATAAATGTTGACGCTCTTTTACACCTTCAACAAAATTATGTAGGTTACGAAGAAACCAAACCCATGATTTGTTACTTTCTGATTCAACTATTATAAAAGCCAACAGGAATAATTCACCATTCGCATCAATCCCTACAGCTGCAAGAAGGGTCCCATGATACTTTCCAAGAAAGAAAGTGCCGTCAAGGCTATGGACAAGGCAACACTGTTGCCACCCAAATATTGATGGCCCAAATGCCCAAAATAAAGCCTTAAATTATGAACCTCCAACCAATTCAATATTGTATACAGTTCCTGGTTGGGACAAACGTATAACTTTCATGAAACGTAGAAGAGAATGATATGAATCCTCATACGTATCAAATATTGATTCAATAACTTTTCTACGTGCATCCTATGCCTTTATGTATGAAATCTTCATTTCAAACTTTGACTCCATTATTGCAATTATCTCCTTAGGCTTCATATCGAGTTGTTGTTTTATAATAGGCATTATATGCCTACATATAAACTTCGAGGTGCAATTATGATGGCCGCCGGCCATAATAGGTTGGGTGCATGTATGTGGAGGTCACACAAAGCCTACTTTCCATATACCAGCTAGTCGTTTACTGCGTGATGCATGTAATTGCCAAGAACAAAGCCTATTTAAATTGTTATGTTGCAAACAAAAAATAGTTAGACAACTTTTACTGAAAGTCGAATGAATGTATTGGACATTTTGTGTAACTGGCCAAACATTAATTACGACCTGTATCCTCTTTGGTATGAAATATTTGACCTTCATATAGTTCCGACGGAATATTAGCTTCAGTTGAGCTAACAATGTTGGGGACTGGAGGATGACATTGATAATTATCATCCCATTGTTGGGTTGTTTCAATGATTTCTATGAAATTATTGTTCGCATCCATAAATTCTAAACCAGCTACATTTCATCTCACATGATCTTCAATGAACTCAACACCAAAATTTTCATCGTTCGTATAATTTCTCATTGATTCATGTATATCTATTTTCGGTTGACTACCACTACCTATTGAATCAGTACTACTGCTATTCATAATTTTGTATGAATCTACGTCGTCGTTATCCACCTCATCTCCGTCTATCTGCACATCTTTATTTTGTTCTGATTGTGACATGTATGACGTAGATGCATATAATCTTCACAAATACTAGTACTTGCTTTAATCCAGCTTGGACATTCGATGATACTAGGATGTGAAGGCATTTGTTATTGCGTCAAATTTGGTCGATCCGACAAACTAAGTACACCTTGAAAGTTATTTTACACGTCTATCGTATTTACTCCTCCACCATACCATAGGTTAGGACTGGTTAAAATAGATTTCGTTATGCAACATATATTAATAAAGAATTTATCCACCAAAGCATCTTATATTAAGGTTTTAAATACTCACATATATACGTCCGTTGATGGACCAGCAACACCACCGTAATTTATTTGTTCTGTCTCGACGTAGATAACGACAGTATGACTTCGACCCTCCAATAACATAAACGTGCAAACCTCGTCATCCGTAACATGTGTAGCGCAGTAGCCACCATTATTATGAAGGCGACATATTAGGTTGATAGTATTTGTTGAAGAATTTATCCTAAGTGCACGCATAATTCTGTCTTTTAGCATTGTAAATGATATACCCTCATCAACGATAAGTGGCCGATTTTGTCCACCAATATACCAATACGCAGCTCTCCGCCATAAAATAGCATTAATCGTGACATGCTACCCAAATATAAAGATAGTTGATAGTCAATGCCAAGAATGCCATATATTTCTAAAGTTCTTTATTATACATAGTGCTTGCAATAAAAGAAATGTAAATGCATTTTAATCAATAATATGAACATTAGATTACTACGATATGACTTGATATTTGTTAACTTATACAGCTTGTTTTTGGCCTTAACTATTTAGTCTTAATAATTCTGCATAGATTGGGATTTGACTAAAAATCTAACCTTATCAAAGATTTCAAGGTAACTATTTATCTCAACATGTTCACCAAACCGATTGACCGATTTGCCTATATATATATATAAATTTGTTGTTGTAACTTCATAGCATGCCACCATAGTTTCAATAACATTTGACACTCTTGTGATGAGAAATAAATAAGCATCTCTATACTCATTAAATATATGAATTTATGAAAATTAAGATTTAAGAGTGCGTTTAGGATAATTGTACTTTTCCTAAAACTATATTATTATAATATTTTCATAGGGCAAATCATTTATTAAAAAGTTATTGTGAAGAAAATTAAATTAACATCCATTTTTGTTCTAAAAAAGCAACTAAATAAAAATTGTGGCAGCATTTTTTTGCAACATTACACCTCAAAAGAATATTTCTATATGAAATAAGAAATTGTCTAAGATATTATTAAAATAGTTTTTTTTTTTTTAAGTTTTGGCATTGAAATTTAAGCTCTATTTAGGATATTTTTTTATCATTATTTCTTCATAAAATATTTTTTAAAATAACTTTGTATTACAAAACGCTGCACCACAAGCTCCCCATTGAAGCTATTGATGACAATGTAGTACGTTGATAGTTGTAATAATTTTCAATGCCAAAAATAACAAAAATATTTTTAAACAGCTTAAAATAAAGGTTTTTTTAATAATACTACTATTCTAAAATCTAAGTGAAACATTAATTTACTAAATAGCATAAAATTTTCAATAGCATAAAATTTTTAAACAGCTTAAAATTTTCATATCAAGAAAATATTATCTTACTTAATTTAAATAAATATAAATTAATAAATATTAAAAATTAATATTTTTAATTAGAAGATAAAATTACATTAATTTATCTAGTTAAAAATAGTTTTATTACGACTTCTAAAGTGAGCGCACAAGCATCTCCATATCTCAAAAACGTGGGCGCACAAGCATATATCTTTTACTGGTTCCTCATTAGGTCCGGAGATTTTGAAGCTTTTTAACTGTTTTGCACCATATTTTGTTTTCAATTTTTTAAGTATTTTATTTATTATTCTGTTCTCTCTCTCTTTATTTCATGTGTTTTATCATTTTCTCTTTTAGGTTGGATTCTGTTTTGATGAAGGTTTTCAGAAAGGTGTCTTCCTTATGCTGTCTTATTTGCGCTCGGCTTCCATTTATGGCTACATGGTTGAGAGAGCTATCATGTTTCACAATTTTATTAATGTTTGTGATTACAGAAGAATGCTTTTTTTTCCCCTCCTAACTTAACAACTTAAAAGAATAATTATTCTTTTATAATATTCATCCATATTTCCTTAGAATTTTTACAGTTCTTATATTATCATAGAAATACTTGCCTCCCTATTAAACGTAGGAGGATTATAGTCTATGTCGTCCAGGGGCTATGCTAAACCTAGACTCAAATATTATAAGACCAAATTTATAAGATTATTATTATTATTATTCATTATTAAATTTTAAAATTTATTGGAGTAATTATATTATTACAAATTATTATTTTTTAATTTAACCAATTATATGCGAAAATCAATAATTTCTTAAACTCTACGTACTCTAGTAAATGCTAGCAAACCATTAGTGTTAATTCAGAAAATGGCTTAAGTTGCCTACTTCTAGGGACATAGGCTATTACAGCATGCCAATATAATCAAGCTTATTTTATAATAATATTATTAATATATATATAATATATATATTATATATATATATAATACTATATATATAATATATATATATATAATATATATATATAATATATTATATATATAATATTATTACATAACTTTGATGTTAATTGTTTGCTACAAAACTTTGCATAAAACAGAATATATTATTTCTTGAAAAATGCAAGGTAGCAAAGTTTATATTAATTACTGCTACGAGACTTTGGCATTCAAGATATATTTACAATTTGACTGTTTTTTAAAGGGCTAGCTATGCTAAGTTTTTTTTCTAAAATGAAACATATGTTAGCTAAGTTTTTTTATTTTTTCCACTTCAAGAACTTTGCTACAGTACATTGAATCTTGAATTCCTTCAAAACTTTAAAAATAATCTTGCTAAAAAAAAAATTACAGTTTTCATTTGGAAAGTTTTTTAAACTAATAATCTTCAGATTAAAACAAAGTTTTTATTTTTAGTTTCACTTTCGATTTCTATCCTCATCGCTATAAAGTTTTTGAAACAATGAATTTGGCCTATAATTAAACCTTTGCTTTTTTGCATTCTTTTGAAACTATTAAAAAAAATTTAAAACATTTCAGACCGTTTAAAAACATTTGAAGCAATGTTTGAAGGCTTTAATCCGCCTTGACTTCGTCAATATTCTGGGTGTTAACATATACGAGCATTTCTTAAAATAAATTTTATACAAATGCATTTTTATAATTTTAATCAAAAATTAAAAGACTTCAGATATTTACCATTTCTTAAAACAAATTAAAAAAAAACTAACATATGCTCATGATTATATTAGTTCAGTTCATCTTCTTTAATTCCACTTGCACAAAATAATTTGAACTAAATCAGGAAATTAAGTTAAACAAAATTCAAACAATATAACTTAATATCAACAAAATAGGATAAATTGAAATATAAATTGTAACATATACATCAAAATGTAATACACTTAATTGAACATCATCAAAATACAATTTTGCTTCAACAAATATAACCTAACAACTAAAAAATAAACACTAAAATATTTAACATAAAAAATTTAATGAAACTAAATATATATATATATATATATATATAAGTACTTTAAATTCGTATCTGAAGCTTGCGGAACACTTTGCTTGAGGAACTGTGAGGAAATTCAAAACGCCACTCTCCTCTTTTATAAGCCAAACCACCATTTTTTTTAAATTGGCCAAACCACCTTCAACTCTGCATTATTTCCCACCATCCAACACTCGCCTCCAACCAACCGCAATTATTTCAGAGCAAATTTAGGATCTTCTCCCTGCCACAGACAAGAATTCGCAGGCGAAAGAAATTGATGTGCACCAACTCATACCCCCTGAATGCGCGGTTGATTTTAGCGCATTCTACTGAATGCGCTACCTGCTTCAGTGCATTCTATAGAATGCGGGAAATCCTTCTCACCTCACCAATGAAAAATTGAAAAATGTGTTTATTTGATTGGCGCGCGCATTCAAAGAATGCGCCATTCTTTTCGGTGCATTCTTTGAACGCGCCGAACTATTTAGCTCATCCGCACGTTTATAAATTATTTTTGATAAGTTGCTCATTCCAATAAATGAAATTTACAACATGCTGGTTTCGAATATTTTGCCTAATATACTTAGTCTTGAGCTGATTAGAATTGCAAGTAAACAGTTGATTGAGTTTCTGAAATATTAGTACACACAGAACAAAACACAATATTCAAATACAGTAGAAAGCAATATCATATATAATAATATTTGTTATCATTAAAATACAATCATAGTGCTTAGATTAGATATGCAACACTCAAAATTTTGATTTGAAACAAATATACCATGAGATTAAAAGCTTATACAAATGATTTTAGGTTTTCAAAGGTGAAAAGCTAGATGATAATGAATAGCTTTTGTCTTCTCCATCAATCTAAGGCTTCATATAAGACAATTTTTTGTTACTTTTTAAAATAACATTCTAGTACAAAAACTTTTTAAATTAGAAATTTTTGTATTAAAAACCATTTTAAAAAAACAATAAAAAAGATGTTTCAAATGAAATCTAAGTCTCTTATCCACTTGTCTTGATGACTTTTGACAATTGACTTAAATGATCAAATTGATTTTAACTCATTTAACTTTTATGTTTTTATAAAATAGGTGATATTTTAACGCATTTTAAGTTTAGAATTATTTATTAGATTTACCTATTTTTGTCTAGTTCCTTTCTTTTTAGGTCAATATATATATATTTTAATTTGTTTTAGAAATACAAATTTTTGCTGTGCAACTTGAAAAATTTTAAGATATTGTTGAGTTTTATTTTGGCACTTACCCATATATAGTATATATATTATACTATTATTATATTAGGGCAATTGAGTCATTTAGACAGTGATTAGGGTTTTGAGTTGCTATAAAATGAAACTCTGGACACCGACCTCTGAGAACTAAAGAAAGGAGACCGCTTCGTCTCATCTTTTTTTCCGGTGAGCAGATAGCTAATTTTCTCTTGCTTGATAGTTAATTTCCCTTCTTGTTTTAAGATGACGGCTTTTCACTTTATAGAATAGCTTCAAGAATTGTTCTTCCAGCAAATTGGTAGATGCTTCATCTAAAACACATTTTGATCTGCGAAAAAAATCATCTGAGCTTTATTATATGCTATGGAATTGGGTACGGATGTTTTTTTTCGACCTTCGATTGTTTCAGCACGTTTAGGTCCGAATCAACTTTTGATACTTGTTCTGAATTGATAGTGTGCCCTTATTTGAGGTTCTCTTATGTGAGATTTTTTTTTTTTTTTTATTTGGGTTCATTCTCTGAAAGCTTTTCCTTCGTCATGATGTCTGAACTTATATGGAAGCATTATTTTGTATGCTCATTTAACTCTTTTTTTTCATTTTATATGTAGCTATTTTATTATGTTTGTAGCCTATAATTAAATATTTTGTCTTTTGTTTTTCCCAGCCTTGCAGCTACAATGGCTACTGTTTCTGAACCCCTTATTTGGGAAATTGTTAGAAATAACAATGCCTTTCTTGTGAAGCAGTTTGGAAATGGTAATGCTAAGGTACAGTTTAGCAAGGAGAAGAACAACCTTTATAATATCCATTCATTCAAGTACTCTGGCAAGTAATCCCACTATTTTTAGCTTCCTATCACCTAACTTGTTTAGGAGATTATTCTTCCCTCTTTGCAAATAATAGGTTTGGCAAACAAAAAAACAATCTCCATTCAACCAGGAGGAAAGGATCTCAGTGTTGTTCTTGCGACTTCAAAGAAGAAGCAGCAGAACAAGCCGGCTAGTGTTTCCCACAGATCCTTACTGAAGAAGGAATTCAATAAGATGGCAAAGGCTGTTACTAATCAGGTGAACCCTTTGAAAGTACAAGTGATATGAGCTTTGTTTTAATTTCCTTTGAAAATTTCTATAGTTTAAGTGATATAATTATATTCCATAGGCTATGTGATGTAAATTTTGAATTTTTTTTTTTTTATGAATATTGAAGGTATTTTATATCATCTAGATTTCATGATTTTATGATGATTATTCTAGTCAATGTTATTGAGTTTATTAGTAGTTTGTTGGCAGTTTGTTTATAGTTTGTTAGCGTTATTAGCTGTTTTTCAGCAAATTATTAGTTTGTTAGTAGTCTGCTATTTCTTTTATCTATTAATTTTAGTATTCTGAGTCATTTAAGATAATATTAAGGTGTGAATACAATTTTATGTTATATTTGAGACAATTTTCATCTATTTTGGTATTGGATCTTTGATCATATGCGAGATTTGAAGCCCTTTTGTGATCTTTTTTTGTTCTGGCATAAGGCTTTCTTATCTTGTCTATTTTTTTTTTGTTCTGGCATAAGGCTTGCTTATCTTGTCAATTTTATTGGTCTTTTTACCATTTCCATTTTTATCACCCTTTCTAATTTTGTTTTTTTCAAAACCAACCTTCAGTGCTAGGGTACTTTTTATAGCATAGTCCTTTTCGAGTTGTTTATCAAACATATTGCTGATATTTCATTTCCGTTGAAGTTTATTTCTTTTACTTTATTGTTGAGGATGACATTTTGTTTTTGTTTTTCCGAGTCTCCAAGCTTATTTGTTGGTTTTGTTTAGGCATACAGGTTTTGACACAACTTATTGCAATTGTTTGCTTATTAAGTTTTTAGCTAGGTGATGTAGAGATGTCACTGAAGCATATTGAATATGTGAGGAGTCTAGAGAGTTGTATTAAAAATTAAAATTAAAGATTGGTAATTGTGAGATGGTTGGGTCAAGTGGGCTGAATGTGGGCTGAATGTGAGGTCTCATTGAGTGAGTTCTACTGAGCTGTGCATAATTCTAAATTAACATACTTGAGTTTAGCCTGTCAAAATTTATCATATTGATTCAACTTAAGTTGAAATGATCAACTTTATTTTGAGTTGGCTCAAAATCATGCTTTAAGTTATGCTTGAACATTAAACAGCTCTTAAAAATTTATTGATTAAGGTTTATTAGCTGCAGAATGGAATAAGCTAAGAGTTGTAAATTTCTTTAAATGGAATCTTTAAGCATCACATATGGAAAAATATTGTAAATCAATATTGAATACTTTTTCGTTAATCATATTAACATTCAAGTAGTAAAACAATATAATATTGCAACGATACAATGTTGCAATGGAGTAGGCATGCTACACCTAACCAGAATATGCGGCTATCGAGGATTAATAAATTCAGATATAAATAGTTGGGTTATGGTCATTGTTACTGATTAAGATGATTTATTGGTATATCTTCGACAATCTAAGTAGGAAATTATTTAGTTTAGGGTTATTAGGAGTCAACTTAAACCATTTGGAGGAAAAACTTCATACATATATAAATTTTTGATGCCCCAATCAATTGCCTTTTACTATCCTTGTGACGAAGGATGTTTGTTCTATGCTTCCTATTAACTCTTATTAGAAGCCTTGCCACATGATTCTGCGGTTCAGGTGAACTCTGATTAACTTTATGAGGATTTTGCTCACCTCCCTTTGATTAGTGTATTGACAATGCTTTCCCCTAGTGCCTATTATGGGGATTGACATGAGTGGGCACTCCTGTTCCTCTCATTATTATTCCAATCACACCACTTAGCAAACATCCTATGATGAGCTTGGTGAGATTTCTATTGATAAAGGTTGGTGTTTGATTTGAGTTAAATCTCTTAAGCTCTCTTCCCCTAGTCATGTAAACATTTTTCAGTGGTTTGAACGTTGAATTGGAGGATTATTTAAGTCTTTATTTTTTTGATTCTTGGATTCATTCTGAGTATCCAAGGATTATTTCCTCTACAAGAAAGGCAAAGGAAAAAATAAAATATACATCAAGTTGCCTAAGATATTGGGTTTTCCATCCATGATCTTGTTGATTCTTCATTTACATCATAAGTGGGTTACATTTGTTGGTACTTGTACCTAGTCTCGGGTAATAGTTTTTTTTGGCGCTTGCAGTCATTTTTGCTCTCGCGACATCCACCTTTGGATTCAGTCTTTTTGCTCTTGCCACACCCATTTTTGGCGTTATTCTTTTTTCCAAGATTGTATTTTTCTTATTCAAATGCTTTTATTTTGTTTTTAGGAGTTATTAATCTACTTGTTTTTCCTTATCTTTAGCTCTTATTCTTGTCTATCAGTTTGCCTTATGAATTTTTTTCTTGCTTTAACTATAAAATCTTAAAATCTTTACATGATCAAATAATAACGGTTTTGCATATATCCCTTTTATTTCCCATATAACATTTGCTATGATGAGCTGTTAACATGTAAGAAGACCTTTTCTTCGGATCAGCTCTTCAATGAAATATCATTGTTACGCTTGGCTTCTGAGCTTTGTTATCTGACTTTTAACTTATCATGTTTATTTATATTCGCTACTTTTTACGTATTGAGGAACTTTTTTTTTTGTTTCCAGGTATAATTGCCTCTGGTAAGTTGAGATTCTTTCTTGTAGTGGTTTTTCTTAATGAAGTTCGGTAAAGAAACATAAAAAGGTCTATGAAAGAGATTATATGATCACATGCAACTTCGGTTGTGTAAAACTCTCGTTCTACTTCTAAAATATCATTGCTGTGATGAGCTGTTAACACGTAAGAAGGCCTGCTCTTTGAATCAGATCTTCAATGAAATATCATTGTTACGCTTGGCTTCTGAGCTTTGTTATCTAATTTATTCATGTTTATTTGACGAGTCTTGTTTTTTGACAAGTATTAGCTACTAGTTTGAAGCTTTGAGTTACATATTTTGCTGCTGAGTACTTTTTGACTTTATTAAGGTGCGTCTCTTTCCTTGTTGCAAACCAGTTTTGACGAGTCTTGGCATTGAAAAATAGAAAGAGTATGGAACTATGTACCGTGAAATTCTTTTTTCATTTTTTTTATTTGATTCCTTTTATTTCTTCAGCTATTTTGCTTGTATTCCTGCATTCTGCACCTTTCTTTTAAAGTTTTAATAGTTTATTATCTTGTTCTTTTTCCAGGTATCAGATAACTATTACAGACCTGATTTGACAAAGGCAGCTCTTGCTAGGCTAAGTGCTGTTCATCGGAGTCTCAAAGTTGCCAAATCGGGCCCAAAGAAGAGGAATCGGCAGAGACAGCCTCTGCCTAAGGCTATCTAAACTTGATAATTTTCTGCTGTTAGATCTGAGGCCTATCATTTCCTATATTGTGTCCTATATTGTCGATTGTCTGGTAATGGAATCAGTTGCACCTTCAATTTTTATTGAAGGTATGTTATATGTTCCCTCGTTGAGAATGATGCATGAATGCTTTATAGATCTATCAAATTGTTTTTTTTTTTCATGAGACTGCTATTCATATTTTATTTTTTACTTATGTTCTTTTTGCTCATAACTCTTGTGATTCATTTTTTTTTTTCTGCTTCGTGTTGATGTGATGAGCAATCGTTATTATAGTTGATATGTGAAGTTGGTGATTTTTTTTATGAGGAAGCACTGTATTTAGGCTAGTGAAAATTCCGGTCGACCTAGTAAGCAACTCACACCAATTTACACGGGTCAACATTTAAGGTTTTCACTGTTTGCCAAGGGATTCGAAGCAGGGACTTGAGCTTTACCCAGCCAGCTCTTCATCACCCGGACAAATAACGGTGGGTGAAGTTGGTGATCTCATCTCATGCATTATAGAAGCATTAATGGATGTTTATCATCCATCTATTCATAGACTATTTAGTAAGCATCCCTGTTGCCTGCGCTGTTTTATGCAATTTAGTACTTGAATGTATGATTTTTTACTTTTGGATGTCACTACTGTCCACCCTCTGTTTCGTGCTGCTTATTTTGCTGAGGATGGAGGCAGATAAGTTGCATTGGCGATTCTTTGCCTCTTTTTAGAGGATCAGGGAGTAGCATATCCTAATAAAATCACCTTCAGTTGCCTCAGATCATGATACTTACGTTCCTCAATGAATAGAAGAGAAAAGTGATATTAGATTGAAATTCAAAACAGAATCTTTTAAGATGGGTGGAAAATGGCTGAGGCTGGAAAATAAAATTTTAAGTTGATTTAATTGGAAAGATGCTCCGCAGCTAAGGAGTTGCTTCAGTTGTTTTCCCAGTACTAGAATGAACTATCAGGACTTGAGGCTAATTTATTTGGAAATGAAGGAGATTTTGAACGAGGAATTTGCAAAACCGATGAGGTTTCATAAGTTCCAGCACAACCTATGTGGTTTCTACAACAACTGCGAAGAATTAGCAATGGGTAAAACATTCATCCGAGCCAATCACCCTTCAAATGACTTCTCAAAACAATTTCCTTGTTGCTATGCGTGTAATAGTTTGAAAGCATTTGTGAAATTGACTATGAAAGCTCTCGCCAAAGAGCCATCTGTTGGTTCTTTATATTCATCTATAAAATCGGAAATAAAAATTAGGATTTAGAAAATTAAATTGAGATTGTCAATTTTAATTTTCTTGAAAAATAATTATTTTTTAAATATGAAATAAAGAAAACTTATCGAAATATTGATTAAGATTATAAATCTTCTCTTCGAAACATTGATTGAGATTGTAATTCTTTTTTTTCTAATCACTTCACAAAATATAATTTAGTGAGTGAGTAACTTTAATCAATTATTGATGAACTCTTTTTTATTTAAATGCAATTTGTGTTCTCAACACAATTTCGTGCTTTAAAAAGAAAATATTAAGAGACTAATTTTTTTCATCTATCTTTTGTCTCTCATGTATAATTTAATTTATTCTTTTATAAGAGAAGTTCACATCTTTTCAATTTGAATCCTTTTTTTCATAAGCACTTTTTTGTAATTCATGAAATATCATTTTATCTATATTAAAATGATATTTTTCATGATATATCATCATTTTTATCTTTAATGACACATCAACATCTTTACCTTTTAATATTAAAAGATATTTATTATGACACATCTTCTCATGGAATTTTATATAATATAAATAAAAGGTATTCTAATAACATAAAAGTGTTACTAATGTAATCATAATTTTATATTTATATTATGCTACATTTTTAACAATAGTATTCAATTAATATATAATAGCACTAATGTGATGAAGAAGGAATATATGGATCTATAATTCAAGCTCCAATAATTATAACCATTAATTTAACTCTTAAAATAAAGAAATTAAAATTATTTATTTCAATATTATTCCACTATAAAATTAAATTGCACTCTTGAATTATAATATAATTTATTAAATTTAAAGGATTGGATTGTCCATTGATTTAATCATTACATACAAAATAATCATCCATAAAAAAATCTATAATTAGTGCTAGATAATTCTGTTACCTCACTAATTACATCTTGATCCATGATTCTAATTAATTCTCTAATGAACAATAAATTTTGTGACTTTATCATAAAATTTGAGCGCTCAATTGTTCATGTGCTGAATTAATTATTCAACAACAATAACATCAAGCCTTTGTCCCACTACGTGGGGTCGGCTACATGAATCCTTTTTCGCCATTGCTTTCGGTTAAAAGTCAAATTCTCATTTAAATCTAATAAAGAAAGATCTTTTCTAATATTTAATAAATTTTTAACGGATCCATGTCATGATTATTCGACATGTTTTACGTTGGCTATTGACTACCTAACGTAACCCTCCACTTTCTCATCCAGGACTTGGGACCTAGCAACGGCAGTATTTTTGGATTAATTATTCAAATGAACTAATTTTCTAACTTTCAAAATGTAAAGGAATGGATTTCATATCTATATATTAATATTATCAGTAATTTGTTTAATTGTGTTTCTAAGATACAAAGATTGAATTTATATCTTTTAAACTATTTTCGAGTAAGTTAAAAAAAAACAAATGACACAAATAGAAGTTTATTAGTAACTCAGGATTAAGATTATTTATATATGATCATCTTGATGATTAATTTCAAAATTCTCTCTAATTAAAATAGAATTTACGAGAGAATTCAAAATTAATCTAGTCCAATTCTATATAATAATATTATATAAAGTACCACTATCCTTAATATATTCATATCGAATAATCCAGATAAGACTATTCAATTCTTAATGTTGATGGATCATATTAATAATATTTAATTATAGATTCTAACTATAATTAATAATTATGAACTTGTTTAGATTTTTATCCATAATTTAATCCTCTTTTATATAATTATATATTGAATTATGGTTATATAAATAATTATGAATAAATATAATGATAAAATAATATATTAAATGATAATATTCATACATGCTAAACTCACCTTTAAATATCTAATTCAATAGAAAATATATTACAATAATATTGATTTATGGTAAAATCCCTAACACCTTCACCCGTTGCAGATGTACTTAGGGCAAGCCTTCTTGCAAAACTACCATAGAGAGATTCATGATAGATACTTACTTCAATGGAGGTGGGGAAGGTGGTATCAATAATTTTGTGCCTTGGCGGTGTAACAACCCAATTCTATAATCTAAAGATATGACGGGTCATATCATATTGAATTTTGATAAACAAAATTCGAGATTGAAGTGTAGGAGATTTTTTTTTTTATTTCTTTAATTTAAACATATTATAAAGCAACTAGTTACTGAGAAAGGAGCTTCTTGAACAGAGAAGCCAGTAGATAGAACCAAGACGAAAGAGAAGGAAAAGATAATATTTTATTGAATGAGATACAATTGTTAATACAAGTATGAGTATATATATACAGCTTTAGGTAGAGCGATAAATACACAGCCGTAAATATGTGATATATGCTAATACCCTCCCGCAAATTAAGCATTCGAAGGTCGAATGTTTAATTTGTCTCGTAGAGCATTGAACCGAGAGATGGAGAGTGGTTTGGTGAAGATGTCGGCGATCTGATCATTTGAGGAGATGTGGAGGAGTCGAATGGTGTTGGAGCTGATGTGTTGGCGTATGAAATGGTAGTCAATCTCTATATGTTTCGTGCGGGCGTGAAATACTAGATTCTTTGCGATTGCGATGGCGGAGGTGTTATCGCAATGAATGGTGGTGGGTGTTTGTTGCGGTATTTGAAGCTCCTCGACGAGTCGACGTAACCATATCACGTCAGAAATAGCTGCTGAGAGGGAGCGATATTCGGCCTCTGTTGAAGACTTGGCAATGGTGGCTTGTTTCTTGACGGTCCAGGAGATGAGATTTGAGCCTAAGAAAGTGCAGTAGCCAGAGATTGACTTCCGGTCGGACGCATCGGCAGCCCAATCCGCGTCCGTGTATGTCCGCAGCTCAAGTGATCCGTTGGTGATAGGAAGACCGTAAGTAATGGTGCCTGTGATGTAGCGTAGTAGTCGTTTGAGAGCCTTGAAATCCTGTTCGGTCGGGGCTTGCATTTGTTGACAAACCATGTTGGTGGCAAATGCAATGTCCAGTCTTGTTATTGATAGATATTGGAGGGAGCCAGCCAACTTGCGGTATAATGTTGGATCAGGAAACAGAGAGCTAGTCGACTGCGCTGGCTTGGGGGTAGGTGCAACCGGCGTTGGTGCCGGTTTGCATTCATCGTATCCTGCGTCGTGGAGTATTTTTGAAGCGTAATGTTGTTGAGTAAGGAAATAGCCGTTTGAGGATTGAAGTACTTGGATTCCCAAGAAGAGCGAGATCTGCCCCAGTTGTTTGAGTGCGAACTGAGATTGAAGCTGTCCGAGAAGATGTTTGATCGCGGAATTGTCGTTTCCTATTACAAGAAAGTCATCGACATATATGAGAAAGTAAATTTGGGTATGATTTTTATGAAAGATAAGGAGTGAAGGGTCGGAACGACTAAACCCGAATCCTTGATTTTGAAGGAACGTAGTGAGCTTGTTGAACCATTGTCGAGGTGCTTGTTTGAGGCCGTATAAGGATTTGTGGAGCTTGCAAACGGCGTCAGGTTTGTTCGGGTCGACGAAGCCGGGTGGTTGACGCATGTAGACGTCTTCAGGAAGGTCGCTGTGGAGAAAGGCGTTTGAAACGTCGAGTTGATGGATAGACCATTTTCGGTTGAGAGCTATGGTTAACAGCATTCGTATCGTTGGCATTTTGGCGACCGGACTGAAAGTTTAGGTGTAATTTATACCGAATTGCTGATTGTAACCAAGAGCTACTAGTCTGGCTTTGAATCGATCAATCTGGCCGTTCGGTAATAGTTTCGTTTTGAAAGTCCATTTGCAGCCTAATACTGGCTTGCTCTATGGTAGGGGAACGAGCGACCAAGTGTGCTGGTTGTAGAGAGCTGATATCTCATCTGTCATGGCTTTTCTCCAGTGATCATATTTTGACGCCTGATTGAATGTGGTAGGGGTATATATGGCTGGGTATGAGTTGGGTAAGGAGATTGAAAATTTTCTTGGGTTTGATGATACCGGATTTTAGCCTCGTTTGCATCTGATGAGTTGGTTTGAGCGTAGGCGGGTGACTGCGGTCTTGGGAAGCCAGATTAAGTATGCGAGTAGCGGAGATTTGAGCTGGGGAAACAGGTTGGTTGGAGTCTTGGTGCGGGTTGGCTGTAGAGATTTCGGAATTGTTGTTGTGCTGGGCCGTGGGAGTGGGTATGAATGTGGTCGGTGGGAGTAGGAGAGGTGAGGCAGCAGTTGTTGAAGCTTGTTTAAACGTTGGGACAATAGAGGTAGGAGTTTTGAAGGGGAAAGTTTGTTCGTGAAACACAACGTGGCGAGAAATGTACGTCCGATTGCTGAAGGTGTTGTAGCATCTGTAACCTTTGTGTAATGGAGAGTAGCCCAAGAAGACACATTTCGTGGATCTTGGAGAAAGTTTGTTCGGCGAGTATGGTTTAAGCCACGGGAAGCAGAGACATCCGAAGGTGGTTGTATGTTGGCGGCTTTCTGTGTAGAACCTGTGAGGGAATCTGATTATGTATGGCTGTGGAGGGTAGATGGTTTACCAAATAGTGTCCCGTGGAGAGAGCATCAGCCCAGAATTTGTGCGGGATGCTGGAGGCGTGGAGTAATGCTCGGGTTAGCTCCTAGAGATGGCGATGCTTGCGTTCTGCAACTCCATTTTGTTCTGGCGTATGAGGACATGATAGCTGCTGTAGGATGCCGTTCTCATGAAGGTAGTGTTTGAACAGGTTACCAGTGAACTCCCCGCCTCCGTCCGTTCGGAGGATCTTTGGTGTCTGATTGAATTTATTTTTGATTAAGACACAAAAAGATTTAAATTTAGTTAGAGCTTCTTGTTTAGTATGCATTAAATACAGCCATGAATATCGTGTGTGATCATCAATGAATATGATATAGTAATGGTATCCATCAACCGAGGGCAGAGGAGCAGGACCCCAGACGTCAGTGTGGATTAATTCAAAAGGATGAGAAGTCATAAACTCATTTTGAAAACCTGTTTATGGCTCTTGGCCAAGTTACAAGAAACACATGAAAAAGAATTAGGTACAATCAGTATTTCGGGGAACTGTTTTGCTAGAGTGGTAATCACATGAGAGCTTGGATGACCAAGACGGGCATGCCACAGGCGAGCTGTCGGAGTGGACGCTGCGAGAGCAGTGTGTTGGGTAGCCGGTGAGGGATGAATTTGGTAGAGACTGTTATGCAGACGACCATGAAGAAGCAGGCGGTTGTCCTGGATATCCTTAATAACAAATCCGTTAGCATCGAAAGAAATTGAAATAGAATTGTCTTTAGTTAGTTTTGATACCGAGAGGAGGTTGTGCGTTAATGCTGGTAAATGAAAAAGATTTCGTAGGAAGAGCTTACGAGAGGTGTCAGGGAGCGGTAGAAGGCCTTGCCTGGTGTTATGGATCGGCATGGTGGAGCCATTTGCTGTGGAGACCGAGTCCGAGCCAGAGTAAGTCGTGGGGTAGAAAAGATTATTCGCATCCGGTGTAAGGTGCGTGGAAACACCTGAATCTAAGACCCAGTCTTGAGTAGTTGCAGACGGTGGGTTGGCAAGAAGAGCACGGGGTTGACGAGTGTCCGTGGGAGCGTATTTGTAATTGGAGCGATGCCAAAAATTGAGAGCTACGTGACCGAGTTTGCCACATATTTGACAGGTCGGCCGGGTAGAGGTGTTGGCATTATTAGCTGGTGTAGCGGGTGAAGAAGAAATGATCGGATTCTTGTTCTTGAAGAAACGACGGGATATCTTCCCGCGAGCTTGATTGTTCGACGGCGCGTATAGGGCCGTTGGAGAGGAGGTTTGTTGTACATCGAGCTGCTGTTCTTGCTGAAGATGAATTTCTTCATTGCAGAGCATCGAGTAAAAAGTATCCAAGTCAATAGGAAGGAGGGAGTTTCTTATCGTATATTTGAACGAGTTGAATGTGGGTGGCAGGCCATTCAGAATGTGCAGCATGATGTCTTCCGGTTCAATTTTCGAGCCGGAGGAGGAGATGTTGTCAACGATCAATTTGATACGCGTTAGATATTGCTCGAGCGTCTGATCTTTCAAGGTTATCCTGTAGAGTTCGTTCTTGAGTTGCATAACTCGTGAACGACTTGTTGGTTGCAGACGCCGTTCAAGAATGGCCCATGCCTCTGCGGTGGTTGTGGAGGTGATAATGTAGGGAAGAATCGCTTGCAAGATGGTGGAAAATAGAGCCGCAAGAAGATTGCTATCGATGTGATGCCATCTGGAGTAGGCGACGGTGGACTGATCGGCTGGTGCTGGAGTTGCGCCAGTAAGATGACCGGAATATCCATTTGCTGCAAATTATTGATGGATTTGCGTGCGCCATATTGGGTAGTTTTCTACCGTGAGATTATGAGGGGCTAAGTTCTTGATGTTGGAGACAAGAAACTTTAGAGCTTGAGGGATAGGAAGAGAATCAACTGAGATATCCGCTTGAATCGTGGAGGAGGAGGGAGGGATTGCGTTGGCTGAGGCTTGATCCCCCATTCCTAGCTCTGATACCATGAGAAAGGAGCTTCTTAAACATAGAAGCCGGTAGACAGAACCAAGATGAAAGAGAAGGAAAAGATAATATTTTATTGAATGAGATACAATTGTTAATACAAGTATGAGTATATATATACAGCTGTTGACCTCATTTTTGTATGAGGTCACTAAGGCCCTTCCAAACTCCATATTAATTCTAGATCCTAGGATCTACTCTAAGCCTTAAGATCGTTTCCTAGAGCCAGACCTTAGGGCCTACTCTAGAGCCTAGGGTTCCCTTAGATCCTAGATCCTAAAACCCCTCTAGATTTTGGAACCAATCTAGACTCAAATCAATTCCCACCCTTGATCAACTTTGACCTCGAGTCAATTCCTACCTTTGATCAACTCCAACTTCAATTTAATTCCTACCTTTGATCAATCTAAATCTCAAACTTCATTCAACTCAAACCCCAATTAATTCAAGTTTCAAACATATTCAAACTTTGATCCAATCCACTTGAGAATCCAAATTTCAACCTAGACTTTGATCCTACCTTTGATCTAGCTTTGACCATATCCATTCATTAACAATCATCACATGATTGTGAATGATTTGGATACTCCAATATTGATCATCCGAACTCAAAATCTAATCCAAATTCAGAAATCCAG
>NW_021319483.1:3496642-3502654 GCF_001605985.2 Dendrobium catenatum | reverse complement strand
AATATATCTTGATCCTTGAATTCCAATTAATTCTCTAATGAAAAATAAACTTTGTGATCTCGTCATAAAATTTGAGCACTCAATTGTTTAAGTTCTGAATTAATTATTCAAGGGAACTAATTTTCTAACTTTCAAAAATGAAAGGAATGGATTCCATATCTGCATATTAAAATTCTCTGCCATTTTTTTCATTATGTTTCTGAAATACAAGGATTGAGTTTATTTCTTTTCAAACTTTTTCTGAGTAAATAAAAAAACCAAATGTCACAAATAGAAGTTTATTAATAACTCAGGATTAAGATTATTTTATATATGATCTTGTTGATGATTAATTTCAAAATCTCTCTAGTTAAATAGAATTTACGAGAGAATTCAAAATTAATCTAGTCCAATTCTATATAATAATATTATATAAAGTACCAAAATCCTTAATATATTCATATTGAATAATCCAGATAAGACTATTCAATTCTTAGTGTTGATGGATCATATTAACAATATTTAATTATAGATTCCAACTGTAATTAATAATTATGAATTTGTTTAGATTTTTATCCATAATTTAATCATCTTTTAAATAATTATATATTGAATTATGGTTATATAAATAATTATGAATAAATATAATGATAAAATAATATATTAAATGATAATATTCATACATGCTAAACTCACCTTTAAATATTTAATTCAATAAAAAATATATTACGATAATATTGATTTACGGTAAGATCCCTAACACCTTCACCCATTGCAGATGTACTTAGGGCAAGCCTTCTTGAAAAACCTGCCATAAAGAGATTCATGATAGATACTTACTTCAATGGAGGTGGGGAAGGTTGTATCAATAATTTTGTGCCTTGGCGGTGTAGCAACCCAATCCTATAATCCAAAGATATGACGTGTCATATCATATTGAATGTTGATAGACAAAATTCGAGATTGAAGTTTAGGAGATTTTTTTTTTATTTCTTTAATTTAAACAAATTACAAAGCAACTAGTTACTTCTTGTAAGCAAAAAAATAAAGTCATTTAAAATTTCTTGTCTTTCTTTTCATTCATCATAAAAAATTGCATATATAATAACACTTGTACATTACAGTGCATGACTAATGACTAGAATAGGGAAAATAAATAAATACCAATGATTGTACAAAAATAATAAAGTTAGTAATACTTATACAAACTTAGACATATCAGAATCTTGGATTACAACTACTCAATTAGCTGTTTCTGCTTCCTCTAACTTGAAATAGAATACAAAAAAAGTGTGAGACAACATAACTCAATAAGTTACAACTACCAATTTTATTATCAACAATTAACTTATTATGTATTTAGATAAATTTTAAAAGCAATTGTTAATGGGGTATTGCATTGAAAATAATGGTACTAGTAATTAATAGAATTTAAATAGACTTTAAACTGAAAGTAAATATACAAGTAGTTCATATATCAGAGAAGAAAATTATAAATTTTTCATAGGCCCTTATACATCTCATTAGGAAAAGATATGAGAATTTGGAAGCCTCATTTATGAGCTAGTATGTGACTTGCTGAATTAGCCACCGGTTCTATTTAGGTAGCTTTTATTTTTGGACATCATCCTGGATGATGTAATACAATTATGCATAAATTTATCTTATAATTAAGAAAAGCATTTAAGATGTTATTGCTCGATCATATCATCCATGATGATCGCATGATCGGCCGGCACGAGCAGTTCATAAACCTTAGTTGTCCCTGGATGACCAAACATCGGCCAGCTTCTATTCATGGTGATGCTCTGGATGATTTTCATAGATTTGAACTAATCATTCGGGACGATCGTGCGACCGGACTAGACGATCAAGCTATTTTTCCATCATCCATACATCCATTCAATGCAATTATTTGGATAATATTCAATGATTTATACTGATTGTAAATGACGATATACTATTAGCCTAGAAAATATGAACAAAAACCTTCTGATCATACTAAATCATCATGGCTGATTGAGCTTAATTTACACCGATTGTAAATGATGATATTTATATCAACCTGGATGATAAAGTTGATTTGTTGCAATTAAGAGCTATTCCAAAGCTCTTCTATATAAGACCTCTTATTCTACCCAAGAGATCATCTTTTGCTGCTGTCTTAACCTGAGAAAGCCTAGAGGAGAGGGAGAGAAAGAGAGGATCTTGTGAGGGGGAGTTTGTGAGGGGTAACACAAAGGTTGCTCCAAGCAAGGATCCAAGTCACCTTCTCTGATCGTCTTCCCTTATTCTTAGAGGTTTGATAGAGGTCCACTTCAGTAATCGATCAAGGTTCTATGCTTGCTTCACGAGGAAGAAAAAGGAGTTTGGTTCTCTTGCTCACTGGTGTCGGTGGAAAGGAGGTTTTGTAAAGGCTTCTCCGCCTTGCTGTGGGATCAAAAGGAGAGTCACTGAGTTTAGTGCAATACCACTATAAATTTCTGTGGGGAGTGGACATAGGTCGAGTTGACCGAACCACTATAAATTTCTGTGTTATTTACTACTGCTTTTTCTATATTTAATTTCCGCATGTTAAATTTTCTGTAGTGAATTTTGGTTTGGTTGAGTTTGTGTTTCTAATTGAAAGCTTTTTTTAAAATACCATTTCATCCCCCCCCTCCTCTTGGTTAGCTTTGGTTAGTTCATAAGGGATTAACATCCCTAATGAACTTTCACACATCTTTAGCTATTTTTCTAGCAAAAAATGAATTCATGCAACATCATATTAGAAATCCATCCAACTCCACTAATGATTTTTTTTTTTGCAGTGGCGAAGCTAAAACCTTGAGTTAAAGCGACAAATAATACTTGTTCCACATCCTATTTCTATTGATAAACTCAAACCATCTAGAAAATATGGGTAACTAATGTGAGAGGTGGATAACTATCATGTAGAAGTTAATGGTGGATATGTGAATAACTATCAAGAGGAATTTAATATTTCAAATTTTTTAACTATTTTTTAGTTTTCTTTTGTTATAATCTCATTTTGAAGGATGTAACCATAGGAAAGGTGGGCTATATTAAAGCCTGGAAATGTTTTAAAGAGTTGTGGTTGTTGAAATCTTGTCTCAATTAAAAGAAAATTAGAGTATTAGTATTCCAATTTTGTTTGTGTTCTTTCAAAAATTGGTGTCAGAGCGATGAAAAATCCTAAAAGTTTATCGACGGAGCAGATAAAGATACCATGACTCAAAAAAATAAATTATGTAAACTAGAGTATTCAGATGTGGGCATTTCTAGGCGTATAATATGCATGGGAAGGCATTGAGAACATCTTCAACAAACTAACAGATATAACAGGCATGACGATGAACAAAATAAATTGGTTGAAGGATGTTGGAACTCGTTCAATAAGAATTATGATGTTAAGCCTAATTAAATATCCCAAGGCTAACAAAGAGGGGGGGGGGACTGAAGTGCAAGTTCGCCGGAGCAACCGTGTGAATATCCCTCCACACTCCCTTGAAATCCCCTTCAAAGATCTTCTCCCTCTCAAACTCCACCCTTTCCTCTCTCCCTTTCAAGTTCTATCTTCTAGTTTTCTCCCAAAGAACGAAGACACAATGGCTGTCAAAGATACACTTTGTCGTCCTTTTACACTCTCCAAGTATCGGTGGAGAACCGGACCTATGTTGTTGAACTTCACTTGAGAGCCTTCAAAGGAGATGGGAATAAACAAAAAGATCTTCTTCTTCAAGTAACTTTGTGAATCCCTCACAAACCCCTCACTTGATCTCTCACTCTTCACTCTTACAATCTCTCCCAAACTCTCACTCTCAATGATCCCTCTCAAGAGAAAACAACTTCAAAGGCACTTGTAATAGTTTCTAGGACTCCTTATATAGAAAGGACATGAAAAACCGTCCAAAAAACGGCAGATTTCAAGTTATGTTGTACATGATTGTTCCGTACGATCGAAAATCATCTCGGACGATTTTACTTAAAAGCTTTGAAACGAACCTGTTTGCATATGTGTACGAAATAATTTCATACACGCTAATCGTCTGTAGGAAGTAGGTTCGTCCAGACGAACAATTATCATAAGGTCGGTTCCAAAAACTTCAGAACTGACTCACGAAACTGTCTTAAGTCGGTTTGATCGTCTGTACGAAATTGTAATCGTCTGGACGAAATTCGTCCAGAGAGCAAATCGTCCCGACGATAATTAATTTCGTCCCGTACGAACATGACTTAGAAAATTTTCCTTGGTCAGTTTCTGTCTGTTCCATTGCCCTTACAAGGAGATAACTGATCTGATCGTCCAGTACGAATAATGTTCGTTCCGTACGATCAGTTCAAACTTTTCAAGATCTCCTTTAGTGTGTGTGAATTTATTTACTCAATTATAAACACTTCCTCTCAAATTTAATTCAAATAAAAAGTACAAGCTTCAAATTCTCAAAGTATCTCATGTTGAATTTGATTTGATGTCTTCGTAGTCTGGAGTTTGATTTTCCTGAAATATTAGTACACACAAGAGCAAAAACAAATCTTCCAAAAAATGCTAGGAGATACAACACATAAAATAATAATATTTGGAATCATCAAAACTATACAAGTTGCAAGAATGTAAAACATGCAAATAGCAACTTTCCTAACATGTGTTTAAGAAGTTCAAAGACATGGTGGAGAAGACAACTGACAAGTTCATTAAAGCGTTATGATCTGATAAAGGTGGTGAATACGTCTCAACAAACTTTTCAAGTTATTATGAGCATCAAAGAGTATGAAGGTTCTTAATCACACCATATTCTCCCCAACAAAATGGTATGTAAGAGAGGAAAAATCAGACAATTCTTAACATAGTTCGGTCAATGTTAAATAGCAAGAAGATGCCCAAAGAAATTTGGGTGGAAGTAGTGCAATACTTAATTTCCATATGTGAAGTTAGAAGATAAAACTCCACAAGAGGCATGGAGTGGTCATAAACTGATAGACTCACATATCAAAATATTTGTTAGTTCGGCCTATGCATACATGTTAGATCGGTAAAAAATAAAGCTAGAATACAAGAACAAGAAGTTTGTGTTCATTGGGTATGACAAGAAAGATAAAGTTTATAAACTATTCAACCCAATAACCCAAAAGGTGATGGTGAGTCGAAATGATTGAGTGAATGAAGATAGCAAGTGGTATTGGAATAATTCATCAGAAGAGCAAAAGGAAAGTAGAAAATTTTTAATCGTTTCACCAATAAATCTTCCAACATGTTCTCAAGAAACTAGAAATCCTCAAACCTCCGATGACAAGCAAGAACTGAGACAACCAAAAATGTGAAGTCTATGAGATTTATATGACTCTATAAGTGAGTAACACCTCTTCTATCTTCTAGTAAATAACAATTATATAAGTTTTGAAGAAGTCAAAAATTAAAAATGTCAAGCAGTCATGGATGAGGAAATCAAGTCAATCAAATAAAATTGAAAGTTCGTTAGGGATGTTAGGCCCTCTTAAACTTAATCCCAAGCTAATTAAAGAGAGAGGTGAATTGGAAAACTTTAAAACCAAAACACAATCCAAATCACCACAATCAAAGTGCGGAAATTAAAATGCGAAAATAGTAAAAAGAAAGAACACACCAGATTTATAGTGGTTCGGTCAAACCTTGACCTACGTCCACTCCTTGGAGGCGCCCCCAAGTATTGCACTAAACTAGTGTCTCTCCTTTAGCCCCCACGGCTAGGCGGAGATGCCCTTACAAAATCACTTCCACCTTCCCCGGTGCGGCGGAGTCGCCGGGTCCTTTGACACCAAAGAGACCTTCTTCTTTGGTGAACTTACCTCGAGACAAGCCTTGAATCCGATGGTACTAAGGTACGAGTTCATTGGAGCAACCGTGTGGATCCCCCACCACACTCCATTGAGTCCCCCCTCACAGGATCTTCTCCCTCTCTCAAACTCCACCATTTCCTCTCTCCCTTTCAAGCTCTCTCTTCAAGTTTCCCCCACAAGAACGAAGCTACAATGACTGCCAAAGACACTTACAAA
>NW_021319483.1:3476861-3494915 GCF_001605985.2 Dendrobium catenatum | reverse complement strand
TTTTTAGAAGAGTGAATGTGTGTGTTGATCAGAGAAAAACTTCAACGGAAAAAAAAATTCAAAAAAAATAAACAAAACTAAAAAACACAAAAAAAAAACATGAAAGGCTCTTAACCATTATCTCTCTCCTGGTCTGATGCTTTAGAGACCAGATCTGCCCATGAGATTTTTTGCCTTTCATTATTTCCCCAGTTCAAAGTTTGTTTCGCCTTGCCCTTTTCTTTCGAAGGAAGAATTCTTAAATTAGGGGGCACTCATTTTTCATATGTCCAGGTTTCCTACATCGAAAACAAATAATGTTAGAGGAAATATTAACATCCTTACCATTTTTACCTTTTTTTCCACTTTTGCTTATGCTTTGGTGAGCTTTGTGATTTGCTTGACAAGACATTGCTATCGTCACCAACTAAGCTTCCTCTTTCCGTATCTTCAGCTTTTAGAACGATCGTTTCACCTGCATCCAAAAGTCTTTGACCCAACCCTTGCTCGTAGGCAATGAGTGAGCCAATCAAATTATCAATAGAATAATCATTCAAATTTTTTGATTCACAAATAACAACTACTTTAGCATCAAATTTTTCAAGTAAACAACGAAGAATTTTATTGACTTTTTCAAAATTTGAAAATTCTTTTCCTAAAGCATGCAATGAGTTTACAATTTGAATGAATCTGGTGTACATGTCTAAGATTGTTTTATAAGGTTTCATGGATGTGAAATTAACGTTTTTTAATGGAGTATTAGAAGAAAAAAATTATTTTAAACAACCACCTAGATACAAGAAAGTTGGATAAGAACAAATGGTGTTGAAATTAACAAAGACGCTTTATGGATTAAAGCAAGCACCTCAAGCATGGAATACTCATATCGATGTGTATTTCAAGAAGAATGGGTTCATTCAATGCCCATATGAGAATGCACTGTATGTGAAGAAGAAAGGAGATAACTGTTGCTTGTCGATATTTAAATTGATGATCTTATTTTCATGGGGAATAAATACAAGATGATAAAAAAATTTAAAGGTGAGAGGGAATGAGAATTTGAGATGATTAATCTGTGCTTGGTGGAGTATTTTCTTGGTCTAGAAGTTAGATGTGGAGAGTCAAAAAATTTTTGTTACAAGAATCATACTCAAACACATGCTAAAGAATAAATAGATGGAAAATAGTATTTTAGTAACAACACAGATGGAACCAGGTGCTAAACTCTCAAGATTTGATAGTGAAGATCGAGTTGACACAATAAAATATCAAAGTTTGGTTAGAAATATGCATTATCTCACGTTAACAATCTCAAACTTATCCTGCAGCATTGGAGTGGTAAGTCAGTTCATGGAAGAGATGATCTATACGCATTAGAAGGCGCTAAAAAGAATTCTGTAATATATATGAGGAACATAATCACACAGGTTATTTTATTTGAAGATAAAGAAATATAGATTTATGGGTTACTCTAATAGTGATTGGTGCTGAGACATAGATGATCGCAATAGTACATCAAGGAATATGTTCTTTATATGAGAAATAACATTTACATGGCTATTATGGAAACAACCAATCGTGACACTTTTTATATGTGAAGCAGAATATTTTGCCGCATCATTGTGTGTGTCTCATGCAATTTTGCTAAGGAATATACTTTATGAACTAAATCTCCAATAAATAGAGGCTATCGAGATTCATATTGATAAAAAAATATGCAATCAATTTAGTAAAAAATTCAATACATTATGAAAGAATCAAATATATTGATATCAATTTACACTTCATCAGAGAACACGTGAAGGAGAGAAGCGTAAGAATGAGTTAGGTTGTGAGTCATGATCAATTCGCGGATATATTTACGAAGCCGTTACCCAAAATATTGTTCGAAAAATGCAAAATGGTAATGGAAATGAAGGATGGAAGTGAATTAGAGTTTAAGGGAAGAATATGTTGATAAAATCAAACTATCCATATAATACAGGTAACTACTTGAGATATGGATAACTATCAAGCGGAAGTTAATGGTGAATATTTGGATAACTATCAAGAGGAATTTAATATTTCAGATTTATTAACTATTTGTTTTGTTTTGTAGGGTTGTAATCTTATTTTGAAAAGATGTAACCATGGGAATGGTGAGCTATATTAAAGCCTAGAAATATTTTAAAGAGCAATGGTTGTTGAAATCTTCTATCAATTAAAGAAAAATTAGAGTATTAGTGTCCCTATTTTATTTATGTTCTTCCACATTTTCAACCAATTTTTATATTAATTATTTAAAATGTCATAAGAAAATTTTCTTTTTTATATACTAACCAGGAACCAACTAGTGAGAGCTACATATTTACATTGAAGATAGAAAAAATAAAAGAAAAAAAAAACATGAGAATCTCAAATATCATAATAAAAAAAACTTGATGCATATGAAAAAGAAGAAGACAAAATACCTACCATAACCTTAAACACTTAAAATAAAATTGAGTATATGAAGATCAATTCATAAATGTTCTTGCTGTTCATGGCATGCCTTACAATCTCAACATTCTCTTTGATTGCATCAACATCATCTTTCAACATTTTGGCTATTGTATCTTTCATTTTTAAGCTGTCTATTTTACTCTCTCACAAATCTCCAATGACCAATTCATTGATCAGCCACTTACACACTTTGGTAAATATGTAACAAGAAAATTGTATCTTATGTGTGACTATTACAACAACAACAACAACATCAAGCCTTTGTCCCACTACGTAGGGTCGGCTACATGAATCCTTTTTCGCCATTTTGACTATTAATAGGAAAACTTTTGTGTTAAGATAGGCTATGAGATTTTTGATAATAGTATGCTTTAAAATCATTTAATTTATTTTAAGATAAGCATAATATATATTATTAAAAATACTTGTTCAATGGCTGCCTTGGTGATGCCCATTGCATCCCTCTTTTTGAATCCTGTAGCACTGCCGATTTTTTTGGCTACCACCACCATCTTTTTGATTGGTGACTTCTCTTGAGTAGCAGGAGCTCCTAGGCCTACAGTGTGCATAATAGAACATACATAAGTAGCTCACTTCTAAAGGCCGAAGTAAGTTCTCCTTTTAAACTGGATAGAGATAGAGATTCTTATTATGTAATGATAGGATGATTCATCGACTCAAATTGGATAAGAACTAAAGATGCTAGGTCTCACTCCTCATGACAAATTGGTCACTAAAGAAACTTGGGATTCTTTGGAAGGCATGGTGTAGACCATTGAAATCATAATTCAGACTAAGAGAAAGAAGCTCAAAGTTACCAATACAAATGATTGCCCGCTGCACTTTTCTTGTCTTATTGGGCGGGCAATAAGTTTTCTTCTCTTAAAAAGAGGAAATGACTAATTACTCCATATTTTCTATTAATTGCACCTAAATGGATTTTGGGTTGACTGTGAAGGCCCTGATGGCTCAATTTCTAGCTAGCCATTATTAGTGGGCCAAAGCAAAGGGTCTTCACATATGAAAGAGAGCCCGTTAACAACAAGCTTGTCATTTTTTCTTCTTCTTCTTTTGTTCTTTGTCATTTAATGAATGAAGTAGAAGTTCAATTATGTGCGGCTCAATAAATAGAGGCTACAATGTACTGGGGCTGAAGACATATGGCCGACACATGCAACGCATTTGATTGGTTTTTTTTTAGTTAAAACCCAAGGGAGGGGGGGTCTACGCGTTAATAACAAAAATCGATTATAGAATCCTTAAGGGAGATTATGAGCTCTATATGATCCAACGAGCTACAAAAAAAAAAAAAAAAATCCTATTAGCCAATAGTCTCCACTAAGCAAAATCATAAAAATACCTAGGAACAATTTATAGATGCTATAGGGAAGCATCCAAAAAAGAAAGATAAAGATGAATAAATGAAGCTCGATCTTTCTACAAAAAGTGATGGCAACGGCCTGAGGAATATTCTCCTGCAAAACAAAAAGGTTGCAGAACAAAAGAATATAACACCAAAATTTATAAGTAAAGCAGTAAAAATTGTAAAAAAACTTAATTTAGAAAGGGAAGAAAGATGATAAAAGCCACTAAAATAGAAATGATCAAGGCACCACTGAAAGTCACAGCATGGACATAGACTGCTAGAGCTCAAGAATAAAATAGAGTAAGTAGCTTTATCAAGAATATCCACATGCCACTCGATCCAACCCTCAAGAGCAAAAACTAGCCAGTTCTCGAAGTAACCCAGGCATAAGAGGTAAATAGAAATAATCCAGGTCACCAAAAATAGGTTAAAAGAAGCATCCATCCTAAAGGCACAACATCGAAATAACATAAAACCAAAACCCAAGCATAACTACTTCAAGCCTTCCAGAACAATGGCCAAACCCTCCAGAGAATTACCACAAAGAAGACCAAAGACATTCTAGCATCTAACATGAAGTACCAGAAAATCCATCTTCCCAGTTAAGAGAATTTCAAAGGAAAAGCAGCCTAGAACCCCACCCATATGAGTAGAAACACCCCCAACATCCCAAAATAGGATCCTAAAATGGGGAGATGGCCAAAATAGAAACATTGAATAGCTAGAAGCAGCAAAGACTGATAAAACAACCCTACAACTTACCAAACATGCTAAGATAGAGAAAATTAAGATAACTAGTCTCATACATCAAATAGAAGAATTGGCACCACCTCAATAGACTAACAAGGCCAACAACCATCCAAAAAATACAAGCCAAATGAAGCAAAACACTACAACCAACCAACAGATACAACACAAAAATAGAGAAAGGAAAAATGAACCAACCAAAAAACCCCACCACAAAAATACCACATCAAACAACACCCCACCATGGAGCAAAACCACCTAGGAAGAAACATAAGGGATACCAAGCTCATCCAGCTTCAGCAAACCATGAAGAGGAACAGGCAAAGAAGCCCCAATAACATCAATAAAATAATCCAGGCTACAACCCCAGTTAGCAAGCCAAGAGGCACACACATTGCCCTCTTTACACGTGTGAAGAAATGAATGATTCAAAATGACCAAAAGCTTTTTAATCTCTCTAATGTGGTAGAAAAGGTCAGGGAGACAAACCGTTTCCCCATCAATTAATAATGGCCAATAATCATAATCAGAATTGAGCTCAATAATCAGATTAATTAAATTGAGGGAAACACATAACTAGATACCATAAAGAATGGCTAAATTAATAACATTAGAATAATTGCCAAAATGAGTAGGCCCAACAAAAGCAATAATAAGATGGCCATTACTATCCCTGATAGTACTACCACAACCCCTAGAAGAATCATAATAAGCCCCATCCACATTCAATTTAACAAAATTCATGGGCGGCTTGGTCCAATAAATAATAATAGCATGAGAAGCATTGGAGTCACCCAACAAGTTGAGACCTAAAGCATTGCCAACAAAATAATAATTATTGAAATTCTTATAAGAGAGTAACTTAACAGCCATAAGCGAACAAACCTTATCTTTATTCCTCTGAATCACATTAAGGTGATTTTTTCTCACTCCATTAAAAAGAGAGTTGTTCCTTTCCAACCAGAGAAACCGAAGAATGAGACAAGGAATAACATTATAGATATGACCTTTAGATTTAATAATCTAAGTATTAAGCATAGACTAAAGAAAGAGCTTACCATTAAAACAACTTAACTAGAACAAATCATCAAAGTAAATCCAAGTTCTACTAGCAACCAGGCTAGAGATAAAAACATGATGCATATTCTCCAAATAGCAACAACATTGGCACTTGGAAGCCATACTAAAAACTTTTTTGGTGGGATTATCATCAGTGGGTAAATATCTATGCAAGATTCTCCAAACAAAGACAAAAATAGTAAAAGGAATGCTCTTATGCTAAATGTAATTAAAAATATTGTCAAAATTTCTTTTATCTCTAAAAGAATGCCAAGCATCCTTTAAATGAAATACACCATATTTAGAAAAGTAATATAAGATAATGTCCTTAGAATCAGTGTTAATAGGTAAGTTAAGAATGAGGTGAATAATGTAATCAAGAATCACGTTAAAGAGCTTATCAAAATCCTAACAATTATTAATAAAGAAAAAATTGACCTTAACCAAAGCCGTGGAGGGAGAATTTAAAATAGAGTCAATATAGTGTTTACCTAACCACCGATCTTGCCAAAAGAAAATACTACCATCACCAAGCCCCCAAGATCTGAAGGGCTCCACCTCCCATTTAACCTTGCAAAGCCTTTTCCAAACTTTAGAGTCACCTTGTTTAGAAAAATAATTAGTATGATGTTTACCAATATAGTACTTGGAAATCATAAAATTAGCCCAAAGATTAGCATTAGTGCTCAAATTATACCAAATTTTAAAAGCGATAGCCTTAGAAAGTTCATGAAAATTATTACAACTAAGACCACCTTCCTCCTGAACTCCACAAAAATTTTCTCAAGTAGCCCAAATAATTTTAGAGCTAGAAGAAGTGCCTTTCCAAAAAAATTATTAATAAGCTTGTGAAGCCTATCACAAACAGCTTGAGTCCAAAAAATAGTTTGAAAACTATAAACATGTAAAGCACAAAGAATACTTTTAATAAGAGTAACTCTACCACCAAAGCTAAGAAAAATTGAATCTCAAGATAAAAGTTTGCTATGGATCGAAGCAATAAGGTCATCAAATAAAAAGGAATGTCTCCTTCCATCAAAAAGAGGGCACCTAGATATTTGATGGGAAAGTGAGAATGAGTAAAGCACTAAGATCTTTAATAGCTAAAATATGATCAATAGATATTCTCTTAGAAGCAATGAAACAACTTATATTTTTGCTGAAGGATAAACCACTAACCATCTCAAACTGATCAAAGAAATCCAAAAGTTTTTGAATTTTATTACTAGAAGCATTAATAAAAATAATAAAATTGTTAGCAAAGCATAAATGAGATATGGGAAAACCATCCAAAGTTCTAAAATAAAGGTCAGGATTAGTATCAAACAAATTGATGAGACCTCTAGAAAGAAATTTAGCAACAATAATAAAGAGAGCAGGAGAAATAGGATCTCCTTGCCTAAGACTATGAGAAATTTTGAAAAAGCCATTATTAGAACCATTAACAATAATTGAAAATACACATCTTCAATACAATTCTTAATAAGCTTGATAAAGATAGAATCAAAACCAAAAAACTCTAAAGTAAGATAAAGAAAGTTCCAGTTAATATTATCATAGGCCTTGGCAATATTAATCTTCAAAATTAAATTACTCCCTCTCACCTTAACATCCAGATCTTGATTGAACTCCTGAGCCAATAAAATGTTATCCATAATAACCCTATCTTTCACAAAACCCATCTGATTGGGAGAGATAATTCTAGGCAGAATAGAAGTAAGATGATTCATAAGAATTTTAGATATCAACTTATTAAAAAAATTACAAAGACTAATAAGTATAAAATCATTTCAAGTGTTATCAGCATTATTTTTAGGAATAAGCACAATAGAAGTAGAGGTAAAAAACTTTGGTATAGGGTTATGAGCAAAGAAATCCAAAACAACAATGAAAATATCATAATTAATAATATGCCAAGCATTTTGAAAGAAAAGAGTGGTAAATCCATCAGGACCAGCCACAAAATCGCTATTCATAACAAACAAAGTCTCTTTAACCTCCCTAGAAGAAGGAGGCCTAGAGAGACTAACATTGTCCTCCAGAGAAATATGGGGAGGAATGAACGAATGATCCATAATCAAAGTAGGATTAAAAACTTTATTAAAATTGGATTTAAAATGATGCACAGCTAAATTAGAAATTTTCACAGAATTATCAATGACAAAACCATCCACTCAAAGGATTTTATTGATACTATTTTTAACCCTCCTTCTCTTAACCAATGCATGGAAATATTTAGTATTGTTATCACCTTCAACCAAATGCTTAGCAGTAACTTTTTGCTTTCAGAAAAACTCATCCTGAGCTTGCAAATTAAAAAGATCCTCTTTGGACTTCTTTAAAAGGGAGAAATTAATATCAATAGGATCATCTTGATAAACCAACTCAAGAGAATTAACAAGTTGCTAAGAATGCAAGATATTAGCAAAAAGATTTTTAAAAACATGATGATTCCACCAATTTAAAACTTGTTTCAGTCTTTTCAACTTCAGCCAAAGTCTTCTCATACCAAAAATAGAGTTATCTGATTGTAACGACGATTGCCAATTATTCTTAACAACATTAAAGAAAGAATTGTGATGAAGCCACATGTTTTGAAATATTAAATGAGATGAAAAATTAAAATGTCTAAACTTCAGGCTAATAAGTAAGGGAGAGTGATCAGACAAAGTTCTACTCAGATGCTGCACATTGGTGGTAATCTGGGAGTTAAGTCAAGAATCATTAAAGAGCACCATATCCAGCCTTTGCCATAAGTTACCCCTATTCAAAGTTAAATTATTACGAACAAAGCCAATATCAATTAAATTACAAGTTAAAATCATATTATTGAAATCCTCCATAGAATGAATAGAAGGGGAGGATCCTCCAATTCTTTCAGAAGGGTTAGTGATGGCATTGAAATCACCACCAATGAGCCAAGGTAAATTGCAAATATTATAAAAATCAATAAGTTGCTCCCAAAAAAGTTTTCTATTATAAAAAGAAGATGCAGCTTATACCAAAGAAGCACAACAATGAAAATTAAGAGCCTCAACTTTACAATGCAGAACCTGAGTAAAATCACCAATAATATCAATTTTAACCGGGGCTTTCCAAAGAACCCAAATCTTGTTAGCCACATTAGAAATAACATGATTAAAACCCAAAAATTAAGAGGTATCCAACAACCTAGAAGAGGAAATAAGGAGCTCAAGAAACACAAGAATAAAAAGGTTATGCACGCGACATAAGTTCTTAACACGAATTCTAGAAGAAGGGCAACAAATACCCCTCACATTCCAAACAATAGCACTAAACATAAAAAAAAAACTTAATGGGAAGTATGTGAACGAGTGTTTCTAGGAGGTTGTAAAGAAATATGCTTAGGTTTCCTTCCTCTTTCACTATGGACTTTAACAAAACTCAAATCACTATCATCCATAGCAAAGCATCTAGCAGCAATATGCATATCATCAGTATACGTCAACACATCACTATTATAATAAGAAGTTAAAAGAGTCTTACTACCACTAGGATGTTCCCTTAGAGAAGTTAGTTGAGGACATTCATCATCCATAAACATCCCATCATCCTCCATAGAATCATGATTTCTTTTAAGAGGCACTTCAATGCATTTAAAGATATGAATAACATGGTCAATAGAGACAAATTTACCTTCCTCTAAAGGGGTGTCAATCCTCTCATCCTCCTTGAAAGCAAATTGAATATCCACATCTTCCTGAATATTTAAAGGAGAAGAAAAATTAAACATGAGACCACTAGCTTCATAAACATTCTGATTAATATTACAAGAAGGGTTAGTTTAGGCAATATTAGAATTGAGAACTTCAATATTAGGCAAAATTTATAACATATTCTTTTCACCCTCAGCATTAGGAAAAGCAAATGATTGAATAGTAACTCCCTGCTCATGAATTAATAAAATATCATTAGGAGATGAAGGAAGAGGGTCCTCCACATTAATCACCATCTGGTCCACAAGAGAATGAGGAGGATTAGAGGAATTGTCCTCTAAATTAGTATTAGATACAACCTGAGCAACCATCCCATCTTTTGTTTCAATGATTCCTTTTCTTTACGAAGATCAGGATGCTTACGAAAGCAATCATTAATGCCATTTCCATGCATCTTGTAAAAGGAACAAAAAATAGGTAAATTTTCAAACTCAACCTTTTGGAAATACCCCTTAACTTCGGACCCAATCCATATATCACTAGGATGTTTTTTAGAATCATCAAGTTCAACAAAAACCTGAGCCATATATGGCCTGGACACAGAGGCAGTCGCTTGATTAGTTTGCAACTGCCTCCCAAAAATAGAAGCCATACAAAAAATAATTTGATGATTAAAAAAATGTAGTCTCAAATTCAGGAATGAAATCCAAACCAAAGAAATAAGAGATTCCTCCCTAACATCAAAATCTGAAGTTCACTTAAGCAACCACATTTGACACACTTGAATATAATAAGATCTCCTAGCAAATATGTGGCTATAATAAAGATAGTTAGAAAGTTGGATTGTAACATGCCTTTGGTCAAGCAAGACAATGTGAAATGATCCAAAAAGTTTAAGGCTAAGAAAAAATTTAAGAATAAAATCAAGGTTAGGTCACCTCAACACAAATTTACCCACAAGCATCAAAGCAAAAGGGGATACTAGCTGATCAACCATAGAGTCTTCAAACGAAAGAGCTAGATAGCCCTTGAAGGAAGAATGCACGAATTTCAGGTTCGACGAGGTAGAAGAGGTACCAGCTAAAACATCTTTAAAGGATCGTGTTTTCCCTTTAAGAGGAGAGGAAGGAGTCCCAAGCTCTTAGTTTTCATTGTTGTGCTTCTTTGGCATCGCAGTTAATTGGTGGGAAATTTTGGATAGGTTTTTAGGGTTTAGTTACATGACCATTTCTTTTATTATTATTATTATACTGAAGCACAAATTAAATATATGATTAATATGTAATTTTTTTCTAGAATATTTATAATAATTTAAAATTTTTATCAAATAAAATTCCTGATATGCATACTAAAAGTTCAAGAAGGTTGTGAGACCTTAATAAATAAGCTCGAGGCTAACCAAGAGGGGGGAGGGGTGAATTGGTAATTTAAAAAATTCTTTAATAAAAGAAAATCTTTTTATTATTTTTTTTAATATTTGAAAAATAGAAAAATTTATCCCTCAATATAGAAGAAACTTAATTTCATAATAATAAAAAGATTAAAGTTTTCATCCACACTACTAATCACTAAAAAAATAAATTGTAAACAATAATAAGAATAAATACGCCAGAATTTAAAGTGATACGCCAACCTCGCATAGTCCATTCCACGAAAATTTCCTTTCTAGGTGTTGCACTAAAACTAGTTTCTCTCATTTTAACCCAATACCAAGGTGGAGAAGCCCTTACAATATGTCTTCCACCAACTTGGTGCAAAAAAGGACCTTATTCTCTTTTTTACTTTCATTATGAAGGTAGAGAACTTGGAATCCTTTTTCTCTCTCATGAAGATAGCAGTGAACTAAGAATCCTTTTTCTCCTCCTGGAGATGGCATAGAACCACGACCTAGTGATGTTGAATGTCTCTTTAGATCCATCAAAGGATCAAGGTAGACACTTGAAGAAGACAGAGAATAACCTTAATTGGAGTAACCTTGTGAATCCCTCATAAATATCTCTCACAAATAACTCTCCCTCTCCTCTCTCCCAAAGCACTCTTTAACTCCCTTTCTATGCTCCCTCTTAAGGCACTTAATAGCCAAAGACTTAGAAGCAAGTATAAGTAAGAGATTAAATAGATAGCCTCTAAAAAGTCCTAAATTTTAATCTGCCAACTCTAATCATCCAATACAATCCAAGATCATCCTGCATGATTAGTTCAAAGTACTCTTATTAGTAATATACAAGGAGACATACTCTGTATAATTTGTTTAAAGAGTTGAACTAATTGTCCGGGAAGATTGAGAACATCATTCAATATAATTAGAACAAAATAACCATTTTAGACAATGCAAAATTTATTGCCCTGTACAATTAGTTCAAGAGTTTGTAATGATCATCTTGTATGATAGGCGAATATTAATTATCATCCCATCTAGAGCTCAGTTCATACAATACAAAATTGGGGGTTCATCCAATAAGATTAGTTAAAAAACTATGAAATTTCATCTTGGACGATAAGCGATGATAAACTATCATCCCATGCATCGCTCGGGTCATACAGTACAATTATTACCAATCATCCTGTATGATTTGATTGAACAAATTAACCATAATTATTCCCCTAATCAAAGGATCAATTTAGGCATGATTGTCATATATTGTACAGTATGATGCATATCATATGGTATAATTAGATACAAATTTTGAATTTTAAAATATTACCTAAATTATGATTGGAAGCTATTTTGCTGATTATAACTTATCATCCTATATGATAATGATCATACGATATGATGAGTTTAATAATTTTAATTATCATAGGTGCTCTAATTAGGGGTTTTTGGTTAATTGATTATCTAATACAATATAAATTATATTGTACAATTAATTTAAAAAATTAAACTTCTTCCTAACTCATTAACTTACTCCCTTGAGTGTGTGTGTAAGGTTACATAGCATTAGGATCCATAACAATACATAATTAACTCAAGAAAGAAAAAAAGTACAAAAAGATTGAAAATATAGACTTTAATCCTAGTCTACCCAATCTTGAGCTGGTCGAGATTGCAAGTGAACCATGGACCATAAATGTTAGTGAGCAGAGCAAAATATAGATATGTAATTAATTCAATTATCAGGATATAACATAGTTAGAAATCCAATAATATTTGTTATCTTCAAAATTATAAGACTTAGGTCCAAATTTGTGATGACAAATATTGTCAGTTTATGATTCAAGAGTTTTTTGGTATTCTCTAAACTTCCCCTCACTAAATATTTTTTTTTCAAAAAAAGGAGAAGTGTTAAAAAAATTGTAATTTTATTTTAAAATGAAAAATAACACACAATAATAGAGCACATAATAATATCAAATAAACATGAAATTAAACATTTCAAAGAAAAATACAAGCTACCAAAACATGCTACTCGCCTTTTTTGACATCACAAAAAGAGGATGAAACATCAATAAGAAAAAAGGAAACTAAAAAATAATAAAAGGATAATGATCATAAAAACAAAAAACTAGAACAAGGAGGGGTCTTGATTAGGTGGAGATAGGGGAGGTGGTGACTAGAAGTTTTGGTGGATTGAGGCAAACTAGTTTCCAAGCTAAGCCGTATCTTGATCATGCTGCTTCTACTGCTGGCTAGATATTGATCAAATAGGTTCTATGTCATTTGCATGTTGCTACTACGAATAAAATATGTAGGAGTCAACCGAGCTCCCACTGATCAAACCTCTTGACCAGCCGATCATAGTAATATTGCTGGTGGATAGGAGCAATTACTGGAATAGGTCCTTCCCCTTTTACTACAGGCTCTTTATCCACACAGTGAATATTACGACAAAGAGCACTATAAAAGATGTGGTAGGAGCTATTAGTATAATAGACTGGGAGGTGATCTGGTGGTGCTAGAAATTGAATGTTGTACTTAGTTTCTACAACAAATGTAATAAAATGTCCTATGGATAGATTAGACTTTCTCTTATGGTGGGTTAATGATGGTCAGATTTTTAAGATAATAGATAATAAGATCAATTGCATTGAAATAAATTTGAGCTATATTGAAATAGGTCATAGAGAAAGAACATGAGTAATGTTGATTCTATCACCAACTTTAAAAATGAAAGAGTTTCTATGTATATGCTAGATTATTCAGGCATCTTGAACTGAAGTGTTAACTTGGGCTATATGGTAGCTTACATTGGATTACGTTAGGGTAGTGTTGGTAGTGGTCCAATTATAATAAGGATTTGCAACCACAATGTGAATTTTTTCACTACTAGTAGAAAGGTATATGAAGTCATGGAAGTCCTGGTAAGTTATTTCTACTAGTCACTTATTAACATAGAATTGGAGGGCACTACCCTCACTATTGATTTTAAGTCTTACGAAAAACTTAGAAAGCATTTAGAAATTGAAAGTATAAGCACGAGTAATAATGAAAGTGGGAGTGGTATAGGTGAAAAGTGATAATACTTAGAAGTTTAGATCCTCATGTTTGATGATTTTGGAGAGAGTAATGTCTGCAATCTTATATAAGTGATAGGCCTCTTCATCGGCAACCTCAGGAAATCTATGATCTACTATGCATTAGGAGGAACTCTCAACAAGTGCTCAAGAATGCTTACCTCCATCCATTTCTAAGATTTAGAGCTCAAGTGAAAAGGAAAGAAGATTGGAAGAGTTTGAGTGAAGAGAAAACATAAAATTGGTTTGTTTATATAGAATTGGCCATATCATACTACCAATTAATTCATCCTATTTGATCTAGTAAAAAAGTTAATCTCATTGTATAATATGATCAGAATCATATTGGATAATTAGAGGCAAGGTGATCATCCTAAATAGTCAGTCAAGATGATTGATGACTAAATAGATTGTATAGTATTAATAGGAGGTCATATAGTATGATACAATATTAAATATCATTTCGGCCAAATACAATTCATTCAACATCTACTACCATATGGATCATATAGTATGAAATGGATGTTCGTACTATATGATCACTAAAGATTGATGAATATGAGCAATTTGATGCATAGTGATGATATTTTTTATGATTGTATATTACAATGTGTATCATATAATGCAATTTGAGCAAAAATCAATGATGGGAATTGATGATCAAGAAAGCTCCATGAAGAAAAATAAATCAAAATTACAAAAAAAAACACAAACAAAACATAGCAAAAATCAAGCAATTAAGAGAAAATACACATCAAACATCAAAGAATTACATTTTTTTTGAATTGAGCACTATCAGCAAATGAAAATTTTACCTTATGATTAGATCAAAAACTCAATAAGAAATGCATTGACAATGCTAAAACCTAGAACAGTTACAAATTTGAAGGTTGTCAACCCTAGCTCAAGTTCCTTATAGATTAAAGTCTATTTGAATAAAAATTTAATTGAAAAAATAAATTAGAAAGGAAATGTGATCTTTTCATACTTCTTTTTAGATATATATCTAAGAGAATAACATTGCACGATGATAAATCAAGAATCATGATTTTCAAACTCAAGTTGAGATTATATCAATTGGCACATGGATTCTTCTAAGATTTACATATTTGAAAAAAAGAATGCTGATTCATTATGGGCTCATTTGTGTCTCTTTATCAATTTTTGGTGCACTTTGAGCATCTTTTTATTTTTGATATACTTTATGCATCTTTTATTTTGGCGTACATTGCACATCTATTTAACTTTGGGCTTATTTTGTGCCTCTTTTATTTTTGTAAACTTGCTTTCTTTCTACATATTTAAAGACTCTCAGTTTTGAGATTATCTTACAAATATGAGAGAAGAACTCACTCTCTTATATAAGGAAGAGGAAACCATAAAGTAAAATTTGATCCATAGTATATAAACAAATAATTTGATTA
This sequence comes from Dendrobium catenatum, assembly GCF_001605985.2. NCBI lineage: Eukaryota > Viridiplantae > Streptophyta > Magnoliopsida > Asparagales > Orchidaceae > Dendrobium > Dendrobium catenatum. The sequence goes on along the minus strand of NW_021319483.1, from coordinate 3,479,727 downwards.
AGAAAATTTGAAATAGATTCATTAACTTATAAAATTATTCACATGAGATAGAAGAATGTAGGAAGATGAAATAGATGGTCATTTCTAGGTCTAATTTTTAATTTGAAAAGATATTTATTCAAAAAGAAATTACATCATTAAAAGAGTTAGAGGAAGAAGGATAATCATCAATTACATTTTCATAATATGCCAATTACTCTTTATCGACCATCCTTAAAGGCCTTATCAGACTAGATAAAAATGATTTCCCATATGTTAAAACTTAATACTTGGCTCTGGTTTTCATTTTTTGAGTGGTTTTGGTTTTGTGATTTGAATGAGTTTATGATCTTAGGAATTTATGCTTTGGGTGTACAATCAGGTTTAATTGTTCCTTATGTTTGTGCTATTAAGGTTATGAATATGGCTAGTAGTGCTTTCTTTTCCAATCTTAAACTTTCTAAAATGTTTTTGATTTGCTTGTTGGATCAACAAAATATTATTATTACACTGTCTAATAATCTAGACTATAGTCACATATTTGCTCGTAGAGTTTATTACATCAGTTCATGTCAAATGTAGTTGTTGAAGTGGACACCCTTTTTTGACATAAAAAAGGAATCCCTATTTCTCCCATTTGGGTTTCTTTTCAAAATCTTAGATTTCACATGTTTAATACATAAATTTTATTCGTTATGGCTTTGGTCTTTGCAGACCTCTCCAAATTGATCATGCCACAACATCGATTTCTTGTCTGTCTGTGGCTAGGGTCTTAGTTGAAATTGGTGGTTATCTTCAAAAGGTTAAATTTGAAGATTTTCTAATTTTTATAATCATTATCGTACGCATAGGCATAGTAGTTCAGATTGTTTTATCTTGCACGCCTATTTGCAGAAGAAAAAGGCTTCCTCTAAAGATAATAAAGAAATTGATTTAATTATTTCTCCATTAACTACTAATGAGAATGATCATTTATAGGAAATTGTGTCATGTAAGGAGGTCCCTAATTGTAATACCAATGTTCTTGCTCCATATCCTAGCAATGAAAATGATGAAGAGGAACATGTTATATCATATCAAGAGGGATCTATGGAAATGGAAGTTACAAGTACCTTCGAACAAGACAATATTATAAATGTGGATAGTACACAAATGGAGCAATTGGATGTGATTTATTTGGAGCATAATAATAGTTTAAACTCCTCTCATCTACCTTTCTGCACTAATAAAATGTTAGTGGATTTTGATTCCATTGTCTCTAATTATTATGATGTGAATCAAGCCAATATTATCTCTTCTAATGAACAAGTTGAAGTTGAGGAGATCAGAGAGCTTCATCAAATGGAGGGGGAGATCCTCAAGGATAATTTGCTCGATAATGACAATGGTATTGGTAATAAGAATGCTTCAACCCTTTCTAATATTGATGATTGTAGTGATGACTATGATAATAATTCTAGTAAGGTGTCTGATGATTTGGAATTTACTTGTGTGGAAAAAAAGAAAAACAAGAAAGAAAAAGAAGTGGTTTTGCAGTCTCCTAGAACTACCCAATCTCAGACTTCTAATAAATAGCATTTCTCATGATTAAGTCCATAATTTCTAATGTCATGGGCATTGGTCTCCCTTCCTCTAGAATCAGGGTTAAGATTTTATGGCGTATTCATAATGAGGTTATTTTAGTACTAATTGATTATTTTATTTTGCCTTCTAAGTTGGAGGAAACATCTCATTATTTAAGCTTTAACCATTATTTAGCTAATGTTTCTAACAAAATATGGATTATTTTGGAAAGATTTTATTATTTATATTATTGCTGATTTTCTAGAAATTGTGCATTGTGATACTATATTTATGCAGTTTAATTATTATGCATCATTTGTCTATGCTTCCTCTTATCGCAATATTAAAAAAGAGTTATGGAATCAACTAACTACCTTTCATGATTTAGTTAACATTGCTTGGTTTGTAGGGGTGATTTTAATACAAACGTTAATCATTTTGAAAGATGTGGGGGTTCTAATCCTATTTATCAAGCTATGGAGGACTTCATTAATATGATTTTGGATTGTAATCTTATGGATATTGTCTTTAATGGTAATTCTTTTGCTTTGAATCAACAGCTAGATCATGTCCTTTTTCATTATTTGTGGATTAATTCTAGCAATAATACATTTGTGGAGCACCTTAGTAGAACATTCTCATATCACTCTCCCTTATTCATTGGTTTTATAGTAAGGCAAAATGTTAATTCTTCTTTTCTTAGATATCAAAAAAGTGGCTTTTAGTAACTCTTTTTTACCTATGATTTAGGCTAATTAGCACGCCACTTTGTATCCTGATAATTTGATTAGGTGTATGAATAGACTTTGGTGTAAGCTTAAAAGACTTAAGTATAAAATCAATTGATGGAATAGAAATGTTTTTAAAAATTTATTTTTTAATATCTTATATACAGAAGACAAAGTTATCTCTATAGAGCTTAAGTGCCAACTGGACCCTTCTATTGATAACTTGAGAAATATTCATGAGGTTATAAATACTCTTTTTATGCATCATGAGTAGGAGGAAGTCTATTGGAAACAAAAAGCTTCCTCTAAACTCCACATTGAGGGTGATAACAACATAAACAATTTTCATGCATTGTTCCAGAAGAATACAGCTATAAATTTTATTCATTAAATTTGTGTTTTTGATGGTATCTACACTAACAATGTGGTGGAAATTACTAATGTTACAAATCTATTTTCATGGCTTATGTTTTGATGATTGACAAACACTATTTCTCTTGGACTGCTTGTTGCTTCTAATGTTTCAGGAATCGAAGATCGGACGAATAAGATGAAGCCAATTCAGAATTGCGTAGGTTTAGGGTTGAGTCAGTCTG
>NW_021319483.1:3466781-3473318 GCF_001605985.2 Dendrobium catenatum | reverse complement strand
ATCACTCTGCTTCTTCTTCGTCTAGAGTTTCTCATCTATAGAAGGGTCGGTAGAGGTAAGGAGTTAGCTTCTGGTTGTGGTTTTTTGCCAGCTTCAGGAGAAAGCAAAAGGAGATAGGTTCTCTGCCTTGTTGGGGTAGCAAAAAGGAGGTTCTTGTGAGGGCTTCTCCGCCTAGCCGTGGGGACTAAAGGAGAGTCATGTTTTGTAGTGCAATATTTGGAGGGTGTCTCCAAGGAGTGAACGTAGCTCGAGTTGACCGAACCACTATAAATTTCTGTGTTCTTGTTTTCCTGCTTCAACACTTTTAATTCCGCATTTATTTTTGTGGTGTGATTTTGGTTTATGCAAGTTTTATTCTTTGTGAAAAGAAATTTTAAAATACCAATTCACCCCCCCTCTTGGTTAGCTTGGGCCAGTTCTATAGGGCTTAACATCCTTAACGAACTTTCAACTAAGTCTGTTATGGACCATTTCACTAAAATTTTTAATAAGAACTTTGATCCAATCCCTATAAATAATTTTGATCTCATCCCGTGTATCATTAATGATGTAGATAACAAAGCTTTGATCACCCTTCCTTCTTTGGAGGAAAGTAAGTAAATAGTTTTTTCCATGAATGGCGATTCCGTTGCTAGTCTTGGCGGTTATTCTATTATATTTTTTTTCAAAAAGTCTGGAACATCATTAGCGAGGACCTATTTACTACCGTTTTAGATTTTTTTTGTTGGTAATTATATTCCTAAATTCTTTTGTAGTACCTTGATTATGATTTTCCCTACAAATGTTGTTGTTAATACATGAGATGATTATCATCCTATTAGTCTTTGCTCCTTTTTAGTAAACTTAATTACAAAATTTTGATGAATCTCCTCACTCCTTTGCTTCTAACTAAACTGGTTCTATGAAAGGGAGAGCTATTATTAAAAATATTTTACTTGCTTAAGAGCTCACTCATGATCTTAATATTAGAGTCAGAGGTGGGAACATTATCATAATAATATTAATAGGTATTTTTAGGTACTTCATTTTACATTTTTTTTAGTTTTAACTATGGTTTTATTAAGCTATCAAGAATTCTATTGAAGAATCTTTTTTTTTTTTATTATAGTCAATGGTAAAAGTAATGGTTTCTTTAAGTCATATCAGGAGTTGTGGCAAGGTGATCCTATTTCTCTTACTTTATTTATTATTACTGATGAATACTTGTCTAAGGATCTTACTCAATTGTAAGATAGATATCCTAACCTTAATTATCAAACATTTGGTGGCTTTCCTATTTCTCATCTTTCTTTTGCTGATGATGTCATTATTTTCTCTAATGGTTCTTTGAATATGATTCATGTTCTTACCATATTTCTTCTTGCTTTTGATATTAGAAGTGGCCTTACTCTGAATAAAAATAAAATTTATTTTATTACTACTAAGAGCATGCCTGTGGATCGTATTAATTCTATTAAAGATCATATTAGTTTTATTTAAGGCTAGTTACCATTAAAGTAATTAGGGGTTCCCCTTTTTACGGGTCGTAAAAAATCATTTATGTTTGATGATTTAATCACCTCTGTGCAAAATAGGCTTAACTCTTAGTAGTTTAACTGCCTCAATTTTGGTGGGAGATTAATTTTAATCAAGTGTTTCTTATGCTCGCTCCCTTCTTATATATATTTTCAAACTAGTCAACCTACTTTGGCTGTGTGTAATAGGCTTAAAAAGTTAATCATTTTTTTTAAAATGTAATAGATTCAATTCCAAAATTCTCTGGACTGCTTGGAGCAACTATTGTGGTGTGTTATATAAAGATGAGTTAAGGTGTAAGAACGTGGTTGATTTAGCCCATGCATTTTCTATCAAATTATTGTTTAATTTTCATGTTAAGTCTTATCTATGGGCCAAATACATTATTTTTAAATACTATGTGGGAATGCACCCGACCTTATGCACTTATAATCAGGGTGATTCTAGAGTTTGGAAAAGGATTTGCAATATAAAATGGGATGTGGAGCCTCACATAAAATTGGGCTTGGTCGGGCTAACCAATTTTACTGGCAAGATCATTGGTTGGGTAAGACCTCTATAGATCAAATGCTCAATTCCTCTTCTACTGTGGCTACCAAGGTGAATTATTTTATTAATGATAATATTTGGGATTATTCTAAACTTTCTGATGTGTCTCCTGAATCACTAACATATCTTTTTTTTTTTTGCAAATTCCCTTAAATTTAGATATTGATGATTTATTATTATATAACATGGCTATTAATGGCATTTTCAGACTCAAGGATGCTTGGAATATTTTTAGAACTAAGAAATCTAGTTCTAAAATTTTTGGCATGTTATGGCATAAAAGTATCCTGACTACAATTAATGCTTTAACTTGGAGAGTTTTACATAAATATGTTCCAATCGAAGATAATTGAATTAAAAGAGGTTTTATTTTACCTTCAAAATACCAATGTTGTTTTCATTTGGAAAATATGCATTTTGCCTTTATATCTAGCCGTATTGCTTAAAAAATTTGGATTTATTTTTATGATATGGTATAGGTTAATCATTTTTGTGGTAATATTAGCATTAAGGATATCTTAAATCTTTGGTTTACTAGTCCTAAAGGTAATATTTGGAATATTATTCCACCCCTTACTTTGTGGTATCTTTGGTTTTGTCGTAATAATTCCTTTTTTAAAATTGTTGTTATGGATCACAATCATATAATTAGGAACATTAAAGATATGAGTGTTAAAAGTTTTAGAGGTTACTCATTTTTTGCTAATCTTTTGACTGTTAAAAGTTTTAGAGGTTACTCATTTTTTGCTAATGAATTTGGGATTATTATTAAAGATATGCAAGTTAATGAAGGTTCCAAAATTATTCATTGGTATCAATTATCTTATAACACTTTTAAACTCAATTGTGATGGTTCTATCAAAGATAGCTTTTTTGGGGTGTGGTGGCATCATTATAGATTTTTAGGGTAGTTTTATAATGGCCTATGCAGGACCACTTTCAAAATGCTATGTTAATTTTGTTAAACTTTATGCAATACTTAATGGTTTAAAATTTTGCCTTTCTCTTGGTAATATCTACATTTGGATCAAAGTGGATGCTTTGCATTGTCTCCACTATTTGAAAGATAATGGTGATATAATTTGCAACTTGGATATATTCTATTTAGTAAGGGAAATAAAACAACTGTTAATTTTTTTCAATGCTAATATTTCTCACATTCATAGAGAAGGAAATGAGTGCTGATTGGTTAGCAAGTTATGATTGCAATATGTAATTTCTTATAGATTTATCATTCCCTTCTTTGTCTTCCTTCCTTAAAGGACTTATCAAACTAGATAAACTTGATTTCTCTTATGTTAGAACTTAATACTTGGCTCTAGTTTTCATTTTTTTTTTTGTGGTTTTGGTTTTGTGATCTGAATGAATTTATGATCTTTGGAATTTATGCTTTGTGTGTTCAATCAGGTTTAATTATTCCTTATGTTTGTGCTATTTGGGTTATGAATATGGCTAGAAGTGACTGGAATATGTTTAATTATGGTTGTATTATTAATTGTTGCTCATCTTGTCCTCTTCCTAGCCAGAGTGGGAGGGGTGGGTATCAAGTTGGGGTTTGGCATTTGCTTTAGCATGATCTTGGTTGGATGTACCATTGGTTTTCCTAGCCGAACATCAATTGTATATTATGATTTTCCATTCTTTTTTGGAACCTCCTTACGAATTATGTATGATGGGTTTTGGTAAGATGGGTAATGCGGGTGTTGGGATTCAACATTTCAACGTGTGTTGTAGCATTAATACTTTTTGAGTTTGTTTTCTTGCACTTCTCCCTTTTTGGTTTGTAGTAGGATTAGATTTGAATGGCAGCTAGTATGTTGGCTTTATGATTTACATGATACTACACTCCTGAGCTGGTTGGTCATTACCCATGATATATTTTATTTATCAAGCTATCAATTTCTCTCCAATTACTATATTTTGGTTTTGGTAAGCATATTTTTGTTTGTTTTTAATTGTAGTTATTTTAATCCTTTTAGTGGTTGGGTTGAGTTATTTTTTATCTGTTGGTGACCTTCAATTTTTCTAATTTTTAGTTTTTGTAGTTCTTTTCAGCTGAGCTTAATCAGAGTGTTTTGTAGCCTGGATGTGTTTATTTATATTATAGATTACCTGTTTATTTGGTATATTTTAGAGGGGAGTGTTAACTGGCTCATTAGTTGATTTCATGTGATGGTTGGGTGGTTTTATAGCTTAAATATATGATAGTGGTTCTTGATTTCCCATGACAGTTATTATTTTCTAGCTTTTTTTTTATTAGCTCATTTTCTGATGCTATGGATGGGCCTGTTATGCCAAAATTTTGGTAATCATATTATGTTTAGCAATTTTTTTACTAATCCTTATGGTTTCTATGATTACTCTAATCATTATGTTGGATGGCTATTGGTTGAGTTCATCAATTATTTATGGATAGATTACTTGAGCTTATATTGTTGTTTGGGCCCCTTTGGCTGGTTGTGGCTTAAGAAAATGTTTCTTGCTAACCTTATTGGTATTCTCATTATTGTTCTTGTTATATGGTATTTTACTGTCTTTAGATATTTGTTGATGATAATGATTTTTAGGATAATGGAAAACTTGGTTATTATCATTTTCAAATGCATGTATTTTTCTTTTGTGACAATCCTCTTGCAGGTTTTGTAAATTGCAGATTTTTTGGCTTTACAATTTTGGGATGAAAGATTGGAGCCAATGATATCATGTTAATCTTTTCTCTTTTTTAGATAATGGCTTCTTACCACCATAGATTGTAGCTGGACCAGGAACATCAATTAGAACTCTTGTTTCCCTCTCCAACGCTACGAATTAACCTAGTGCCTTGTTGGTAGCGAAGCATATACGTTCTATAAGTAAGCAGCGTAATAAGCCGTTTCATAAAGTCCCCAAAAACGAAAGAAAAAAGTCATGAATGCCAGCAGTGGCATAAAACTTTGGACCTAATGGCCAGCCCCATGACCTTACCTAAGTAATTAATTTTGTACTTATGATTAGTAGGGAACTTGACCTCTTAGGTTTTATTTGGATTTTTTATAGTTCCCAGAGCATTAGTAAGCTCGAGGTCCCTTTAAGGACCTTGTAACCACTTTTTTTTATCATCACGTAGGCCACATTATGGGTTTTCCCCAAGAAAAAAATAATAATAATAAAAAAAGTTTTCAAAGCCCGTGGATTTATAAAGATATATGCAAGATAATTTTTAATGGCTACATGATGAAACTCTATGTCTCCTTTGGTGACATGGTCCTTAATGAAATGGTGTCTTATGTTTATATATTTGGTCATAAAGTGTTGGATAGGATTATTTGAAATATAGATAGCACTAGTGTTATCACATAAGATTGGAATGGTGCCTACAGGTAGTTCTAAATCTAGAATTTATTATTTTAACTAGAGGACTTATATCAGATAACTTCCTAAGGCTATGTATTCTTCTTCAACAGTGGACAGAGTTGTTGAGTTCAGTTTTTTACTAGACCATGAGACTAAGGATTGTCCTATAAATTGGCAAGTTCCAAAGTACTTTTCCAATCAACCCAACATCCTGCAAAGTCTGTGTTAAGAGAGTTGCTATTTTGCATGTTTACATTCTTGCAACTTGTATTATTTTGATGATTTCAATTATTATTGTTTTACATATATCTCCTAACACTATTTGGAACATTTATTTCTTGCTCTAGTGTGTACTAACATTTCAGGAAAATCAACTCCAAGATATTGAAGTCTTGTAATCAAATTCAACATGTTTTCATAATTTTTTATATGAGAGGGAGTGATTGTAATTGAGTGAAAAATCACAATACACACTTAGGGAAATTTTTTTTAACTGATCGTACAGGACGAACTTAGTTCGTACGGGACGATCATGTCAATTACCCCTAAGGAGAACAATGGATCAAACACGGGGAGAGAAAAGTTTTCTAAGTCCTAATCATCCAGGACGAATTTAATAGTCGTCCTGGGATGAACGTCTCGGAATTTTCACTTTCTATTGTTCGTCCATACGAAATCAATGGTTCATCCCAGGACGAACGTCTCTGTATTCTCACCATGCCCTATTCTTCCAGACAAAAAAATAATGTTTGTCCCAGGACGAACGTCTCTGTCTTGAGGCTCACTCTATTCATCCAGACAAAAAATAATGTTCATCCCAGGACGAACGTCTCTGTCTTGAGGCTCGCTCTATTCGTCCCAGGACGAACTGAACAGACTTACGTCAGTTGGTTACATCCTGAAGAATTTTGAGAACCGACTTATGTAATAACCGTTTTGTACCGGACGAACTTGGTTCGTACGGGACGATTAACGTGTACGAAAATATTTCGTACCAATATACATAAGGTTTGTTTCCGACCATTTAAGTCAAATCGTCCAGGATGATCCACGATCGTACGGGACGATCCACTACGTACAGAATTGAAAATTTACAGTTTTTTGGCGGTTTTTCTTGTCTTTTGTATAAATAGTCCAAAT
>NW_021319483.1:3454592-3462620 GCF_001605985.2 Dendrobium catenatum | reverse complement strand
TTCAATCATTGATACAAATGCAGAAGTGGTTAATTTTTTTTTTTAAGTTCATGCCTAGTTCTAACACCTATAAATGGGTCTCCTAAGATAAGCTCTTTAGGATGACATGAATAATATCTTCATTCTCTATGCAATAAAATTTTGAGATTCTACCCTTTCTTCCATATTTGTAGATTTTACTCCTTGGTGACTTCAACCACTTCTTCTTCTTCTACCCTAGACCCTCCAAAATTATAAGATTCATTAAAAACTACATGTGTGGTCTTATCTACCACTAGTGTCGTTTTATTAAAAACTCATAGGAATTTCCAACATTTGAATATCCTAGAAAAACTCCATCATATTTGGGGTTAAACTTTCCTAATAGAGATTTCCTACTATTTAGAATGAACACTTTACATCCAAATATATGAAGGTAAGAGAAGTTGGGTGTCCTACCCTTAAGGATTGCATAGGGTGTCGTATTCAACTTGGATCTAATATTAACCCTATTTAGAATATAACAGGTTGGGTTAACCACTTCTCCCCAAAAATATTTAAGAAGTGAGTATTCAGCTAACATGTCTCTAACAGCTTCTACAAAGGTCTTATTCTTTTCTCCAGCCACCCCATTCTGCTGAGGAATTCTAGGAGCTAAAAAGTTATGATTTTTATCATGCTCCTTATAGTAAGACTAAAAATTTTCATTCTCAAATTCTCCACCATAATTAATATGAATGATCAAAATTTTATATCCTACCTTTCTCTAAATTCAAGGAGAGAATGACCTAAACTCCTTGAAAGAGTCACCATTTTGAGATAAGAATCTCACCCAAGTAAACCTTGAGTAGCCATCAACAATCACACACCCAAAGACTTTCCCTCCTAGGCTTACATTACTAACAAGTCCAAAGAGATCCATGTGAAGGACTTCTAATGGTTTGCTAATGCTAATGTCCTAAATTGGGTGTAAGGAGGATTTATCTCTTTTTCCTAACTAATAGGCATCACACATGTGGTCCTTGGTGAAATCTAATTTGGGCATGCCTCTTACTAAATCTTTTTGGGTGATTTTTCTAAGATTTTTCATGCTTGCATGACATAGTCTTCTATGCCATTTCCAGAATTTATCAGTAACTATTTTTAGGTAAAGAGAAGTAGAAGATATAATGCAATGCATATCAAGATTGTAAATATTGTTAATTCTTTTTTTCTTGCAAAATAGTATTTCCATTTAAGCTAATTATACAGCTAGCAGATAAAAATTTTATGTTGTAGTATTTATTATAGAGTTGGCTAATGCTAAGAAAATTATATTTTAAGCCATCTACTAGTAAGACATTTTCAATAATTAAATTTCTTTAGTTGTCAATTATACATGATCTAACCATCTTCTTAGTGGTGTTTTCTCCAAGTGTTACCTTGCCCCTTCCTTGGCCTCTAGTATGATGAATTACTTTACATATCCAATAATGTGTCAAGAATTTCCACTATCTAGGTACCACTTGCTATTATAGGGCCTTTTGTGAGAGCATCCCTATAAAGTTATCAGGGGTTATATTTGGGAACCCAAATAAGTTTAAGTTCCACCTTATATATTGATGAATGAAATGCTTTCATGATATGATGATTTATGTAGTTTTGGCCTCTATACTAAATGTTTTCTAGGGTGGATAGTGCAAGTGTGGGATATATGTCCTAGCATTCCATAAGAAAAACACCTAACTCCTAGGAATGGATTCACTAATCTATGTGGGTTATTGTGTCTCTTCCTAGTTTTAAATGATGCATGCTATCATGATGGTTTGTGAAATTCTACAAGTGTATGTGATGTTTTATTTTCTTTAAAAGTTGTTAATTCCACTTGTAAAAATATTTTTACACTTTCAAGAATTAAATTTTCAATTTTTAATGCATGCTCTCTATCACCAGCTTCATCTGAACATTCCTTTAATTCTTGAAATGAATTTTTTAAATCATCATGAGATGCTTTCAAGGAATCATGCTCAACAATTAAATCAAGATATTTTTTGTTTAACTTATCAAATTCATTAAGAAAATTCATATGATTGTTATCCAAATTAGAGTGATCTTCTCTAAGGCATTCAAGCTTTTTTTTGCAAATTTAAAAAATTAGAATTGAGGATTACATACATTTTCTTGAGCTTTTATATTTATTATGGATTTTTTTGAAACTTTAAATAATTCATTATAAGAAAGTTCACATACCTCATCTTGATTAGAATGATCAAGATGGTTATATGCCATTAAGCACCTGTTGGTTACATCCTCTTCAGCTTTTATCTCAAATGAGTATAAAGTAAAGTCTGCCTAAAAAACTTTCTGAGTCTATTGCTTGCTCTTCCTGAATTTGGCTTTTTCTTCACCCTTCTCCATGATTGGGTTAACTTTAAGATTTGGATAATCAGTCCTTACATATATTACATCATAAGAAGCCTTAGAATTTTTATTTGGTTTACCTTTATTCCATTGCTAACAACACAATTAATATTTCTTTAAAAATCTTTTAAATTACCTTATCATCAGCGCTATGTTATCATTATCTTCAGGAATATAATCATCACTATCATAATCATCAGCCTTTAAGGATACAATTCTCTTCTTTCTTTTCTCACTTGTATTAATCTATATTTGACTCACTCCTTGCTCGTAAGCAATAAAAATCCAAGCATGTTATCAATTGAATAAGCATTTAGATCTTTAGATTTAGTAATGGCAATTATTTTGGCATCATAGGAACTATGTAGACAATATAGAATCTTGTTAACTTTTTGAGAATTTGTAAGTTCTCTACCTAATTCTAAAGGGAAATGACAATTTCAATGAACCTAGTTACATTTAAAAAAAAGACATGCTAGATTTCATGCAAAATAGTTCATAATTATGGAGCAAAATGTTTAGGCTAGATTGTTTCACTTTATTAGTTCATTCATAGGTTATGCAGAGTTTATCCCAAATTTCTTTACCAGTTGTGCAAGTAAATATAGACATGTAATCTTCAGATTTTAATGCATAGATAAAACATTTTAAATATTTTGCATTCAATTGGGCTAAATCTCTATCCTCAATGCTCCATTCAAAAAAGGATAGTTCAATTTTAATGCCACTTATAAAATGAGAAGGTGCAATGTATCCTTCCTAAACTAACAGCCACATGTGGTATTCTATAGATTGCCAAAAAGTAGATATACAAATTTTTCAAAAATCAAAAGAAATATTATTAAATAAAGGTGGCCATTTGATTTAATACCCTTCCACAGTATTACAATTTCCCAAATTAGCCATTAATTATTTTTTAAAAGTTTTCTAAAACTTAATCTTTTAATCCTGCTCTGATACTACTTGAAAGTTCAAGGAGGTTCTAAGATTTCAAAGAACAAGCCCAAGGCTAAACAAGAGGGTGGATGGGTGAATTGGTAATTTAAAATTTTCTTTAACAAAAGAATCTCTTATTATAGCTTTTTTAATATCTAAAAATAGAAAATTTTATCCCTTGATTCGAAAGCAAATTAATTTTATAATAACAAAAAAGATCAGTGTTTTCAATAACACTATTAAACATAAAAAAATAAAGTGAAAAAATTAATAAGAATAATCACTCTAAAATTTAAAGTGGTTTGGTCCAACCTGACCTACGCCCACTCCTCTCAAAATATGTTTCACCAGCCTATTCCGAGAGAGGACCTAACTTCTTCATCTTCCTAGTGAAGGAAGATAACCTGGAATCCTATTTCTCCCTCATGGAGATGGAAGAGAACTAAGAATCCATTTTCACCCTTCTAGAGATGGCAGAGAACCACGACCTAATACTGTAGAATGTCTTCCTAGAGCCACCAAAGGATCAAGGAAGAAGTTTGAAGAAGATAAGGAATAACCTTTCTTAGAGTAACCATGCGACTCCCTCACAACTCTTTTTCACAAATTACTCTCCCTCTCTTCTCTGCTAAAGCACTCCTTTGCTCCATCCCTATGCTCTTACTCAATACATTGAGCAACAAAAGTCCTAGAAGCAAGTCTAAGAAAGAGTTTAAATAAAGAGCCCCTAAATAAACCCTAAATTTCAATCTAATGACTTAGATCATCCAATACAATCCAAGATCATCCTGTATAATTAGTTCAAAGTACTCATGTTAATACTATAATATGAGATAGACCATGTATGATTAGTTCAAAGAGATGAACTAATCATCCAAGATGATTATGAATATCATCTAGTATAATTAAAATAAAATAGCCTTTTTAGACAGTACAAAATGTATTGCTCTATATGATCAATTCAAGAATTTGTACTGATCATCTAGTATGTTAGGCGATGATTAATTATTGTCCCATGAAGAGCTCAGTTCGAACATTACAAAATTGTGGGTTAATATTATACATTTAATTAAAATACTATGGCATTTCGTCTTGGATGAAAGGAGATAATAAATTATAATCCCATACATCGCTTGGGTCATACAGTATGATCATCACCAATCATCCTGTATGATTTGATTGAACAAATTAACCATAATAATTCCCCTTATTATAACTCAAGCTCCCGAGCTTATAATTTTGATGATAAAAAATATTATTTATTACCTCTTTATTTCTCATAGTATTTATATTGCATTTTTTGTGTTAATTAACATTTCAGGTAAAACATGTACAATTATTTAAAGATTTAGGCCTATAGATAGTGTAGAATAGGTTATACTGAAAGAGAATAGTTTTAATTTATTTATTTTTAATTTTTTGAGTCAAGTCTTGTAACGGTGTATGCTAGCCCGGTGGCCATGTACACACATATAAGGAGAGCAAAAAGAATTTTAAATATTTTGTATATTGTACTATATATTATATATTGTACTGTACGATTTGGTGTTATAGAAATTAATTAAATATTTTTTTTAAAAAAAAACTAATTTTGAAATATAACTATTCATACACTATGAACACCACATCTCACTGGATGATATGTCATAATTAGAAACTTTGTCGTTCTTTAAATTAGACAAAAATTTGAATTTAAAAAGTTATTATATTCATAATGTATGAACCTAATCGTATTGTATGATGTGTAAAATATTTAATAATTTAATCATGTGATTAATCAATCAAATTTCCTAATTTTTATATTTTAATTGTATTGAATAATCAATAGAGATGATATTTTGTTATCCCATGATTCATCATGAACGAACTACATTTTAATTGAAATAATTATATTATACTATTGGTCATTCGTACGGATGATTATACAGTATTGACAGAAAAAATTGAACATATTATACTATATGAATTGTCATTCATACTGATGATCATATAGTACTAAAGGGTTAAATTCTACGCATCATAGTTGATGATCATACGATCATACTGTATGATCTTTTATGGCTGAATTTACTTTTTCGGGGTTTTTGAAGCCCACTGTTTAAGTTTTCTTATTGTTGAATTTGATTTTGTCAAACCCTGGGTCCCATGGGTCAGACCAAGTCTCTTAAGCTCATACCCATGTCCTGGGTCAACCCAGGTTAACCCATTGGGCCCCTTTGAGCCCATATCAATTTTAAAGCTATCCAAACCCATTCTTGGCTCAAACTCTTCATTCCTTAGGTTTAGTTGACTGGTTTGATCAAGTCAAATGAGGACTTTGTCAACCCAGGTACTAAATGGGTCAATTTAACCCATTTAGACCCATTAGAAAACTAAATCAAATCCAATTCATTCCAATCCTTCCCTAGACCCAAGTTAAGCATTGACTTGGCTATAGATCTAATCCTAGCAGTCCACTTTAAGCCTAGGATTATAAATATGCTTTTTAGGGTTCATGAGAGGAACTTTTATTTTCTCTCTCTCTCTTTAGACTTCCTGGACCTTTGAGATTTCATGGGAGAGCTCCTAGAGGTCCCTCTTACCTTTCCTAAGCCAAACCTGCGGGCCAATACTTCGCTGGCGGCGAGATCTCCAGCCAACTAAAGTCTATAACCTTCTAAGCTGATTTCCCATCGATTGAGGGAGAATCAGAGCTCAAGTTAAACTAGGGAAACATATGAGGATAATCTGCAAGCTCAACCACGTAAAGAAATTGAAGATCCAACAGTTAGATCTCTCAAAAACCCTTAGAATAGGTCACTACTATTAAGATATTTGCTATTTGCATGTTTTACACTTTTGTAACTTGTATAGTTTTGATGATTCCAAACATTATTGTTCAAATGTGCTGTTATCTCCTAACAATTTTAGAAGATTTGTATTTGATCTTGTGTGTACTAATATTTCAGGAAAATCGAACTCCAGACTACGAAGACTTCAAATAAAATTCAGCATGAGATACTTTGTGTATTTGAAGCTTGTACTTTTCTTTGAAATAAACTTGAAAGGGAGTGATTCTAATTGAGTGAATAAAAATATTCACACACACATAAGGAGATCATATAAAATTTATACTGATCGTACGGGACGATATCAGTTCGTACAGGACGATCAGACAGTTATCTCCTATTAAGATCACATGGAACGAATAGGAACTGGCCAGAAAAATTTTCTAAGTCTTATTCGTCCAGGATGAAATAAAAAATCGTCCGGAATGATTTGTTCTCTGTAAAATTTTTGTCTAGACAAAATTAAATATCGTACATGACGATCTGGTCTCTGTAAAATTTTTGTCCAGATGAAATTAAATATCGTTCATGACGATCTGGTCTCTATAAGATTTTCGTTCAGACGAAATTAAATTATCGTACATGACGATTTACTCTCTGTAAGATTTTCGTCCAGATGAAATTAAATATCATCCAGGACGATCTGGTCTCTGTAAGATTTTTGTCCAAACAAAATTAAATATCGTCCAGGACGATCTGATCTATGTAAAATTTTCGTCCATATGAAATTAAATTATCGTACATGACGATTTGCACTCTGTAAGATTTTTGTCTAGATGAAATTAAATATCGTCCAGGACGATCTGGTCTCTGTAAGAATTTCGTCCGGACGAACCAATTTTCGTCTAGATGATACAACTGACTTAGGCCGATTTTTCTGCAGTTTTTTTTTGGAACCGACCTTGTAATAACCGTTCGTACCGGACGAACTTTGTTCATACGGGACGATCATCTTGTATAAAAACATTTCGTACACATATACAAACAGGTTTGTTTCAAGGCTTTTAAGTAATATCGTACAAGACGATCGACGATCGTACGAGACGATCGACGATCGTACGGGACAATCCGCTGCGTACAGAATTGAAAACTTGCAGTTTTTGGGTAATTTTTCTTGTCTTTTGTATATATAGTCCAAATTAGACTGCCACCCACTCTTTTTGTCATTTGATCTTCGTGCCTTTTGAGAGAATAGCCAAAGAGAGAGTGTAAGAGTGCATTCAAAGGAGGATTTCTACCACTGGAGCGTGAAGGCTTCACTTGGAGTTTAAAGGTAAGAATCTCTACTTATGAATTTGGATTACTTCACTCTTTTCTTTCTTCCTTCTAGATTCTTGTGAGAAGATCTATCAAGGAGATCCGGTTCGTTGCCACACTTGGAGAGTGTGAACAGTCGAAGGGTTCGCTGCCTACACTTGGAGAGTGTGAACAGCCAAAGGGTTCTCTGCCCACACTAGGAGAGTGTGAAAGGATGAAGGGTTCTCTGCCCACACTAGGAGAGTGTGAAAGGACGGACGGTTCTCTGCCAACACTGGGGATTATGTATAAGGATGACGGTTCTCTGCCGTACCGGGTAGTGGTGAAAAGAGTGTTTTGTAAAGGCTTCTCCGCCTTGCTGTGGGTGCAAAAGGAGAGTCACTATTTATACAAACTTCTGCATTTTACTCTGGGGAGTGGATGTAGGTCTGGTTTAGACTGAACCACTATAAATCTGGTGTCATTTACTTTACTATTTTTACTTTTCCGCATTTTATTTTTTGTTTAAAAAACTCTGTGGTTGAAAAACGTTTTCTATAAAAACTTAATAAAAATTTTTATTTCAGTTCAACATATTTTCAAAGAGGGTTTAAATTTTTAAACTACCAATTTACCCCCCTCTTGGTAG
>NW_021319483.1:3400811-3454014 GCF_001605985.2 Dendrobium catenatum | reverse complement strand
TGCGGCAGAGAACCGTCCGTCCTTTTACACAATCCTCAGTGTTGGCAGAGAACCGTCCGTCCTTTCACACTATCTCCAGTGTTGGCAGAGAACCGTCGTCCTTTCACACTCTCCTAGTGTGGGCAGAGAACCCTACGGCTGTTTACACTCTCCAAGTGTGGAGAGAACCCTTCCGCTGTTCACACTCTCCAAGTGTAGGCAGCGAACCCTTCGGCTGTTCACACTCTCCAAGTGTCGGCAGAGAACGGATCTCCTTGACAGATCTTCTCACAAGAATCTAGAAGGAAGAAAGAAAGAAGAAGTAATCCCAATTCACAAGTAGAGATTCTTACCTTTGAAATTCAAGTGAAGCCTTCTCGCTCCAGTGGTAGGAATCCTCCCTTGAATGCTCTCTTTCACTCTCTCCTTTGCTATTCTCTCAAGAGGCACGAAGATCAAATAACAAAAAGATTGGGTGGCAGTCTAATTTGGACTATTTATATAAAAGACAAGAAAAACCGCCCAAAAACTGCAAGTTTTCAATTCTGTACGCAGTGGATCGTCCTGTACGATCGTGGATCGTCCTGGACGATTTACTTAAACGCTAAAACGACCCTATTTGAATATGTGTATGAAATTCCTTCGTACAGCTGATCGTCTTTTACGAACTAGGTTCGTCCAGTACGAATGGTTATTACAAGGTCGGTTCTAGAAACTGCTGAAAACTGTTCTAAGTCGGTTAATCGTTTGGACGAGAATATGTTCGTCTGGACGAAATTTTTACAGAAAACCGATCGTCCTGGACGATTCTTGACTTCGTCTGGACGAAAATTTTCCAGAGAACCAATCGCCACGGACGATAATTTATTTTCGTCTGGACGAAAATTTTCCAGAGTTCTGATCGTCCTAGACGATTTTGTATTTCGTCGGGACGAAATTTTTCCAGAGGACCAGTCGCCACGACGATAATTTATTTCGTCTGGATGAAAATTTTCCAGAGTTAGATCGTCCTGGACGATTTTTGATTTCGTCGGGACGAAATTTTTCCAGAGGACCAGTCGCCACGGACGATAATTTAAATTCGTCTGGACGAAAATTTTACAGTGAACCAATCGTTCCTGGACGATAATAATTTCGTCCTGGACGAATAGGACTTAGAAAAATTTTTCGAGCAAGTTCCTATTCGTTCCATATGCTCTATAGGAGATAACTGTCTGATCATCCTGTACGAACGAATATCGTCCAGTACGATCAGTATAAACATTTTATATGATCTCCTTATATGTGTGTGTATGTTTTTATTCACTCAAATTACAATCACTCCCTTTCAATTTGATTTAAAGAAAAGTGCAAGCTTCAAATTTTACAATGTGATCTTCATGCTGAATTTAATTTGAAGTCTTCGTAGTCTGGAGTTTGTTTTTCCTGAAATGTTAGTACACACAAGAGAAAATACAATTCTTCTAAAAAATGTTAGGAGATAACTACACATTTGAACAATAATCTTTGGAATCATCAAAACTACATAAGTTGCAAAAATATAAAGCATGCAAATAGCAACTATCTTAACAATTTATATATGCTAAATTTGAGCCCAAAGGGTTATTATGATTTTGAAGCCGAATGGATCTTCTAATATTCCCTAAAACGGGATTTTCTTGGTGGAGAGAAGGGATTCTCTTGGCAGAGAGAAGAAATTTGTTGGCGATGAGAAGGGATTATTTTAACCATTAAATATGTAAAGTAAATTTGAGCTTGGGGGGAAATCTAAAATTTACTATAAGATATTTATTTATGTTTTAGTACAATTTTTGTAGTTATTTAAATGCATTCAGTGTCAGTATCTACTTCAATTTCTATTTTTTTTTACAGTACTTCAGTTTATTACTATAACACAATATTTTCAGTCTTTCTGGTTTTAGCTATTGGTTTCTGTTTTAGGCAACAATAGCCTACTGAGCCGTGCTAGCTTATTCTTTCTTTTGCTTCCGTTTTCAAGCCAGGGAATAGTAAGGAGTCAGTCAAATAGTTTTGATAGCAGGTTCATATCTGTGTTGTAGCATGTTTTGGTTAGTTCAATTTTGCAGGCTTGGCTTTGCTTTTGTTCTTTCAACTGTCGAGCATTGTTGTAGATAAACCTCAGATGGTATAAGTATTTTTTATGATAACAGGAAAAAAATCATTTTTGAGATTTAGCCTTTCGCTTTATATTGTATTCAGTAGAGGCTTTGTGGTGTGTATAAATAGAAAATTTAGTTTTTCGTGCTTCTCCAATTGGATCTTGGAGTCAAATTCTAGTTTTTGTCATGGTATGACACGTTATGACCTGTGTGGTATCAGATCATATCGAGTCGGGTTGTGATAGTTAAAAATTATGTTAATCACAATCTTAAGGAATGCTAGCACCACAAAAATACCAAACTCTATATCAATGCCCTCTACCCTATGACTTAATAAATGCTACACAGGAGGCCCAAATATGGAAAATGTATATGGACTAAATCAAGATTTTGTCACATCTTGCTGAAAAGATGCACTAGTGGCACATGTACAAAATGTTTCCAAAGAGATTAGAAAACCTATGTCCCGATCAAAAGGTGATTGGATGACCCTCAATCTCAATACCATCTCCACCTAAATAAGTCAAATTCTTCATATCACTAATAAAATGTTCCTTAAAGCCACAATCAAACCTCTCTGAAGATAGCCGTGTAGACAACAAATTTTAACTAGAGGAGATTCCATCTTATCAACGCTCAAGATTCTCATACCGAGGTTTGCCCCAAATTCCAAAATTGCCAAGGTTGCTACACCCATTGCCTCCAATCCTTGGCTCTCAAAAATAAATAACATCCAAAAAACATCCTCTATGAATACCCCTCTGAAAAGACTATAAAAGAGCAATGTCCTCAAAACTTATAAAATACTCTCAAACTACAAAATGAAAAAAACATAGAAGGTATAAAAATACAAAAATATTAATCACTATGCCTATAGCAAATTCATCCCTCTGCATTAAGCTAGGGGTGCCAAATTCAAATTCGACCCATGTTCACAAAGGAGTCAATGTTGTATCAGTGTTGTCAAACAAATATAGCTCAAAAATCAATATAAGGGTGTGACAAATGCCTATAACCATTTTTTTAGCTTGGAAACCATTGTATGTTATTATGTTATGATTACGTTCAAAGTTCATATATTCTTCAAATGCATGCATTCAAGCCTATAGTCTGATTGGCTATCTCCACTGGCTTTAAAACATTTGATAAGGCACAATGCCCTTTTCTATCCTGAGTAAGTCTAAAATTAGCCACAATCAATTTTCACCATGAATTTATGAAGTCCCCTCAAATGAAGCAAGAAATGGATACTGACAAGGATCTTTGAGTTAGTTAGATTGGCTATCTCCACTGGCTAAAAAAATGAGTATCCATGACCCACCCAGGACAACAGAATAATAGGATCTTAATTGGGCTAGTCATCAATCCTCAAACCACACCCCTCTGATAAAAAAAGTGGATCACCTCTTATATTGAACCAAAATAATCATTGTAGTAACCAATATACTAACAAGCTTAATCAAAAGTATTTTCCTTCATAAAAAAGGTAATTAATCTTATGGATTTGCACTTGTCGAAAACCTATGAACCAAGAAAATGAAGACCCCATAAGAGGGCGAAATCTCTTACCACTTCGTTATCCTTATTTAAATCGTCCCCTGAAAATATAATTTTTTCCCACCTCCACAAGATGGTTGGGAGACACTTTTTAGAGCCAACAAGATCCCTAAAACATGAGAAAAAGTATCAATTTTGGGTCTCATTGTGATTATAAAAGGGGATATTGTGTGCTAGTTGGTTGTGAATACTTCAAGTGTGACACAAGGATTGTTTGGTTGGAAGAAGAGTGAATGCAAAGTAAAGTAAATAACTACTTTTTAATTTTTTCACTGTTTAGTTTGACACGAAGCGAAGCGAAACAAAATCCAGCCATATTCTAAACTCCCCATTGTAGTTCATTTTGCGGGTAAAGTAAAACCACTCAAATTCGAGCAAAAAAGGAATTAGCAAGATGTAGGTGAGAGAAATTTGGCTCCTTCGACAATGACGACTTCACCCCTTTGACGACATTCCCTTCCTGTTGGACTTCACTCCTTCGACAATGTTCCCTTCGAGCCCGCACGATGTGAAAGTAATGCAATGTATGCCATTGCCTGCTTCTTTGCCCCTTCGATGACAACGTTCCCTGCTCGACTTTTCTCAAAATCGACAAAGCCAACCATCATTGCAGACAGCGTAGAGAATCTCTGCTCAGAAGCCGCACCTCCGCCCTTCACCTCTGGGATGGATGCCGTGAATTCCACTTCTCGATCGTCACCAGACTATTCTTCTAATTCGCCCGTATATGCTTCAAAGCGGTGGATGGAGCTGGCCTAATCGAAGCAACGGACTGGATGAGATGCTCCTTTGCTTTAAGGCATGCCTTTCCACTTCCAAGCAACGCAATGTACTCCACTCCGTGTCGGAACCTAGAGCCGCAGGATGGCCCAACTACCTCGTGTAGGAACCTAGAGTTGCAAGGTGTGTCTTCTGTGTTTGATCAGTTTGGGGACTTCAATATGGCAAATAAATTCATTTTAGGAATAGGCACGGTAGATGCTCGATTCAATGTCTCATCCAAATGGGCTTCTGATTTTACTTTACTCTTCATATACACATCCAATTAGAAAAAAATAATTTCTGACCCATCCAAATAGAAAAAATAGTTCACATACATTCACTTTACAAACAACCAAACTGCCTTAAATATTTACTTTACATTATATTTACTTTACACTGTATTTATTTTATTGTGACTTCACTTTACAGCCAATCAAATAGCCCCTACACAACTTCAAACAAAAATTCTATATTTATATCAATATGAGGCCCATATCTTCTACTGGTGATTTCTTTACTTATTATTCTCTTTCATAAACATTATTTGTAAGTGACTTGCATGCGTAATTGGAGTTCGATCCAATGTGCTACAAACTAGGTTTACTTACTACAACATAAATTTTAATCGCTATATGATTTTAATTGAAATCTAAACTTGGCATTTCCAAAATGTAGAAATAATGTTATACTACCCAATAAAAATATACATAAAAATAATGTCACATGAGCGTTTGATCAGGCAGATAAAAACTCTTCTAAAATAAAAGTAGCTGACATTCTCCCAAATCTGATGGATCCATCTATGAAGTGGGGCACAAATAATTTTTGAGCAGATTTTTTTTATTTAAGCATTACTCAAAATCTAACACTACCGAAAATCTATTGGAGAGAGCAAGTCAAATGGCATCACATGTTACAAGCTGAAAAGGACTTGATGCAAAGTAAAACAGTTTCCTTTTTTTTTAATAGCTTGGTGGAAAATAAAGAACCAAAAAGCTATATCCCGAGCAATATTATATAAAGCATCAACGTCTTTTTTAATTAGTTATATAAATGCATATTAAAGATAAAGATATGCAAGAAAAAAAAATATCTTGGTGTATAATATTTGATGATGATTATTTCATAAATCTGAACTCAAGTGGTAAGGATTAGGCTAATGATGATGAATATGGTACATAATGTAGCTAAAACTAATTTCAATTTTTTGAAGGAAAGCACAAAAGCAAAAAATAATAAACAAAAACAAATTGAAATTTTCTATCCTAATTTAAGATTTAGAGTTGATCTCCAGTGAAAAAAAAAATTCAAATAGAACTATTAATTCAATATTAGGCACTGCTATAAGGCAAAACAAAGCTAGGTATTGTGAAAGATGCCAAAATGTGTGCACTCGCAAAGGAGTGCCAATGATCAACACAATAACAACGACAACAACATCAAGCCTTTATCCCACTATGTGGGATCAACTACATGAATCATTTTTCTCCATTGTGTCATGTTCAAAGGTTAAATTCTCGTTTAAATCTAATAAAGAAAGATCATTTCTAATATTTTCTAAAGTCTTTTAGGTCTACCTCTACCTTTCTTAACAATTTCACTAATTTCTGTTGTTATAAAACAAGAAGATTCCCACAGTGGCATCAATGCTACAAAGTGCTAAAATCATTGCCAGAATGTTGGCTTTAGATAATATCAAACTTTATAGATCTAGCTCAATTTTTCCCACTAATGTCATGTGAGATTTAAATCGTTGATTACATCAGTCTAGTGATTATTATTTAACCTGTCAAATTTATGCCATTATTCTTATTGATTAGAGGTAAAAAAGGTTTTTTATAGTGGACATGGTTGTAATTTTGTTATTGTTTTTAAGGTTAGATTGTCTAAGAAAAATTATGATTTTTTAATGTACTACTATGACAAAAAAATTGCATGAGTATAAGAGCAATTACCTAGAATTCTTAGAGTACAAAGTAAAAGACGAGCAAATGCAAAAAGCATGAAGCTAAAGGATGAGACATCTAACATTATGGCAAAACAACAAAGTAGAAAAAAAGTTCATTTGGACCGCCATGCAAATGCCCAATGAAACTAGGACAATAATGATTTTTTTTTCTGATTACAACCTCATTTGATAAATAGGATCTCAAACCTTATATTTACCAAAACATCAACATTAACAAGCTGTTCTTAATCAAGATTATTTTCATCTTCACTAATAAGAGGGAGAGGGGGAAGAGCCACAATCGGAGAATCAAATTCCATTATCTTGCTTGCAGCAGATGTAGAAATTATGTTTATACGTAGGTACAATGGTCTAAGGACCTTGAGGAAAGTCAATTGATTCTATTTTTTTAGAATAAACCAAAACTAATGATGGAGGAGCAACAACCATTGTGAGATTAAGGTCTGAACATTTGAATGTCCCTCTTGCTCCTAAACATTTAATTGTCTCATATCCGTATGAGCCTTGAAACAATTAGAGAAAATGTGTCCAAGAAATTACATAAAGTATAATAAAAGATGCTTTCAAAAGCTACTTTCTTCCAATTACCACAAGACACCTAGCCAATTAACACCCCCTTTTCAAACAATAATGTAATATCCACTTCAACCAAAATTATGGCCACCAAAAGCCTCAAAAGATGAGCCATAGTAGTATCCAATAGCAAAGATTCATCAAAGATAAAACCCAAAGAGTATAAAGTAGATTGGTTGAAGAAATGCAATCAAAGCTAAGGGGAAAAAACAAACAAACATGGGTGATTGGTAGCTTCACTGATGCATCAAAATGGAGAGATTGCCAAAGCATACACATCGAAAAGCCATAACATAGTATGTACGTGTAGAGAAGAGTCTTTATGTAGTATGCATATGAGAATAGTCTTCCAATGATGTGCAAGAATCAATTAACCAATTGAACAGTCACCAACCAAGTGTAAATTTGGCAAGAATTTGCATATGACATCCATGTTGGGTTGGCTTAATGAGAATCTTCTTACAGTAGACAAAGAGAGCAGCTTAACAAGCTTAGAAATCTCATCCTCATACAAGTTTTCCTTGAAAGGAATAGGGGTGTCAAACAATGACCCGACCCTCCAACCCGACCCAAATCTTCGGGTTGACCCGTTTAATAAGGGGGTCGGGTCAGAAATTCCAACCCGTTTAGTAAACAGGTCGATTTCATGTTGACCTATTTTGACCTGAAATAGCCCGTTTAAATTATTTTTTTCTTAATTTTTTTATTTGTGGTATGATTGTCTTTTTTTATTAATTAATATAAAATCTATTATTTAAAAGTTATTAAAAAAATTTCTTAAATCAAAATGAAATGTCGGGTCGGGTTCAGATCATGGGTTACTAGCGGGCCAGGTTCGGGTCCGCATTTTTTACCCATTTATTAAACGGGCTGAGGTCAGTTTGACCGGATTCGGGTCGGATCAAAACCCAACCCATTGACCTGTTTTGACACCCCTATAAAGGAAGATGGTTGGTTATTTTGCAATGGAATTAACTCTTGATTGAAATAAAAATGACAGTGCGCAATACGAGAGAGGTATAAGTAAACCTAAGCATGGTGATCCACCCAACACTTTTGCAAAAGAACTAAAAATAAGAAGCATTGTATTTGAAGAAACAAAAGAAGTAGGAGGAGCCTCAAAGCGGTAGCAATAGGGGAGGAGCACATGGACACAACCCTAGGCGACCCACAAGAAGACATCAAGCATTGTGAGCATGGGCAGAAGCACAAGAGCATGCGACAACACACGCTAGCAACATATATGTGCATGTTGAAGCGCAAGTAGTGTACAACCAGATGCAAAATAGAATGTGT
The DNA here is from genome assembly GCF_001605985.2 of Dendrobium catenatum. NCBI lineage: Eukaryota > Viridiplantae > Streptophyta > Magnoliopsida > Asparagales > Orchidaceae > Dendrobium > Dendrobium catenatum. Next base: position 3,445,758 of record NW_021319483.1, on the reverse strand, counting down.
GGAAGGAGCAAGATGGAGCACCATTACCAAGAACATAAGCAAATGTGAGCATGACAAGTCATGACAAGAGCAACATGAGCTCAAGGTTGAATAAAGAAAAAAGGCAAAGACAAATATGATCATATGTTTCAATCTAAATTCAAATCTTAAAGAAAAAATTTTGGTTGATATTATAAATAGTTCTCCTTAGAGGAAAGAGGATTGACTAATGAATCAGGAAATGGCATTTGGTCTAGTTGAATTGCATCCCTTCTCCTAAACATAGGTCTTCTTCATGCTTCCTTTTTCTCTACTCTTATCACACAACCTTTGAGAAATTCATGATTCTAACCCTCTTAACCCCCTTCTTTTGCTAACCTCCCAATTCTTCTTCTACATTGAATTCTTCTCTTCTCAATAAATTAAGATATCAACATCCGCAATGATCTTCACTTTTGCTACCATGTTCATCATCAATGGATATTAAAGCTAAAGTTCTCAAATCCACAGAATTCCTATTGAAGAAATATGTGTATTTAGATTTGAGGTTTCGAGAATGTGGCATCACCTCCTATTCTCATCAATCTCAAAGATCTCCCACTCAATTTCGTCCACATGAATTCCCAAAACTTTCACCAAGATCATATAATCCTACACCTTTAGGACTTAAAATTCTATTTTATGAAAGTTCTCTTATTGTTACTATATTTAATCATTATTACACTTAAAGCCTTCTTCCTCCACCTCTAATTGCCATCAAATCTCTTTCTAACATTCCTTTAGGTTAGTTGCAATAAGCTCACAAAAAAAAATTAAAAATACAAAAAGAACATAATTAAATTTGCAATTTTAGGAAAAATTTAATATTCAAATTCCAATTCAAATATGACCTCAATATTTTGATTGAATTTAAAATTTAGTTCAAATTATCCTACATTCTCTTCATTGTATTAAACAGCAATCCATAATCTCCTCCAGCATCCTCCATACTTCCCTCCATAATATCTTTGACAATCCCTCATGTAAAATCTCTAAATTTATCTTCTATATGATTCTCAAATTAAAAACCTGAACTAAACAATTAAATTCAAACTTTCAATCTAATATATGCCCAATTCTCCTCTACATAATTCCACTTATTTCCTAAACCCAAGCTTAACCCAATCTAATAGCATCCTAGGATGATGCCGCCAAGCTCATCCCAATCTCTAGACTCAACCGCGCATCTCGCACTAGCTAAAGCTCATGCTCATGAGCCTTCTTATTAGGCTCACTATTAGCAGGCTAATGTGTTTCCCGCATCTCTCTCTTGCATGTTAGTTGCATGATCGCTCACGGTCTACTCATCTAGCAGTTTACTCATTATTGACAAATCTACGCATTTCATGATAATTCGCCCAATTCACTCAGCTCATCCAAGGGCTCACTGTAATCAGTTAAACCCATTTTCTTTCGATCACTATCAAGATCCCGCTCTGGATCTCCCTTCTGCTCTTTCGTGTGTCCACCACATCTACTATTAATGCGTGCACCTCTTCTGTGAAGAGAAGGCAACTCTAGGCAATACACTCTGGTTGTTGTCATGTTTCCTTGCTTCCTCTGAATTTGTTTCATTTCACGATTTCCAAGCCATGTTCTCCAATGTTTGCTCCTCAGGTTGCTCCTCCTTATAAAGCTATTCTTTGAACGGCATCGGTCCTAATGCCTACAATCTCCCATGTTGATCTCCTCCAGATATCCAACCAACTAGAGCTTCTGTCTCTAATGATGTTGGCACTCCTCAATCCTTCAGTGTAGCTATTGGGGGATTGATGGCCATAGGATCTCAAAGACTATCATCTACCCAATTTCACATGTTTTTTTTTTTTTTTTTTCATCAAAGATCATACCCTCATGAACACAAACAACATTTCATATTTTAGGATAAACCACCTCTTATTAGGACTACAAATGAACCGATCATTCGACGAGCTGCTCGTGGCTCGGCTCAATAAGAGCTAGTTTATGTTCGTTTAATAAAGTAAACAATGAGCTTGAACACTTCTTATAAATGCTTGATAGCTAAATGAACGAGCTTGAACAGCTTGTCGTTCAATCCGTTTATGTTCACAAACAGTGTCGTTTAAAGCTCGTTGAGAAACTCGATTAGATATTAAAATAATAATCATTAAAATTATTAATTTAATAAGTTATATTTACTAATCTGATTAATTAAATTTACTAATTAAAAAATAAAAAAGGGTTAAAAGAGCCCTGTTCATATTTCCAAAAGCCCCGCTCATGTTTAAAAATAATAATTATTAAATTATTAAAAGAGCCCCGCTCACATTCTCCCGCTCCCGCATTTTCTAAAAAAAAAATTCACACCCACGTTCTCCCGCTCACGGCACATTCTGCCACTCCTGCCTCCCACTCGGCCGCTCCTTTTCACGCGTTAGTCTTGCACCGCAAAAAGGATGTTCATTTCACTCTATGAAATGAAAAAAAACAAACTAAATGATCAAGCGGAAGCGGGAAGGCGGCCGGGTGGGTTCTCCCGCCTGTTGTTCGCAAGCTGAATGACTTTTCCTTAACGAGCGGCTTGATAAGCTCTAGTAAGCGAGCTTGATTTTGAACATGAACCAAGCTCGAGCATGCCCTTTTTAAATGAGCTAGAGTTCGAACAAAGGTAAAAAATGCTCGTTTCTTATAAAACCGAGCTCGAACAAATACCTGGCAAACAGGTTTGAACTCGAACAAGCTAATGCTCGACTCGGCTCAATTAATTTGCACCCCTACCTCTTATCTTTAGTAGATCAAAAATTTAAGAGTTAGCTAATTCATTCTCAATGAGACATATCGGTTTGGAGATTGTTGACTCAATTTTTGAACTGAATCGAGCACAATTGAGTCTATGTGAACCTAGATCAAACTCAAATCAAGTACAACCTAACCCAATCGGTTCAGCATTGCCAACAGCCTTCCCAAATCAAGAAATTCCATCAAACAATTAGGATTACCTTAAAATAACGAGTCTTGTTGTTTTGTCTTTTCACAAAATTTTTGGTCTTTACAACTCGAGGTCTTGCTCTGAGATGTCCATAGGGGATAGAAGCATGCATTCTTCTAAAAGAGAGCAAATCAAACATGAGAGGAAGATATCTTGAGGTTCGTTCCTGTGTGCAAGAGGGAGAGACAACCGAGCAGGCCTTCTCCCTTTGGCTTCAAGAGTAAAATTTCAAGGGGAAGATTGATTTTGAGTTCCTCTCATGTGCATGCCTGGGCCAAATCGAACAAGATTGAGCGGGAGCTTTGGCTTGTGCGTTCCTGGGGCCAAACCGAGCAAAAGGGTGTTTGTTCGTTAGGCCAAACAGAGCTGTTCTCATGTGCACCTGCGGCCCCTTATTCCACAACTGCTAACCTAGATCTTCCAAAATCTGAGAGCAGAAGGGGCTATTATAGCTTCTTTTTTCATGACAATTAAAATTTAAACCCTAAGATTTCTTTCGATAGATTCATTCTCTTAAAATTCATCTTACTCAAATTAGTTAAATTTTACCTAATCTTAAGTTAAACTCTTCGATAAATTTATTTTATCCTATTAAGAAAACACTTCCCACTTATCCAAACAATAATAGAATATCTAAAATCCATAAAAAAAATGGTTTTCTTCTGATGCAAAGATTTATCATCTTGCCCCAAAAGGAGGAATATTCCGTTGAACTCTAGTTGGTAAGTGCCGAATGTTGGCCATTAAAATATAAGCATAATACTAAGTTAAGTGTTACAGAGATGAGAATGCTCAGATGGATGAGTGGCTTTACCTTAGAGATAGGATACGAAATGAACATATATTTGAAAAGGTTGGAGTAGCTCCAGTGAAAGATAAGATTAGAGAGAGTCGTCTTAGATGGTTTGGTCACATAAAACGGTGGCCTTCCGATGACCCAGTTAGGAAAGTAAAGGTATTAGATTTGACTTATGTTAAGAAAAGTAAAGGTAGACCTAAAAAGACTTAGTTAGAAAAAATTAGAAATGATCTTTCTTTATTAGATTAACGAAAATTTGATTTTTAACAGGACACAATGGAAAAAAAAAAAGAATTCGTGTACCTGAAACCACGTAGTGGGACAAAGGCTTGATGTTGTTGTTGTTGTTGATCTTTTTTTTTTTCATTACCCAGAATATTGTTGTTGTTGATCTTAGGATTCCATAAATGATAGATTTGCCTCAAAGTAAATAATGGTTGTTTAATGAGTTCTTCATAACTTTTAAAAATATGAAAGACCTCTAAAAATAAATAAAAGATTTGAGTCACATATAACTTAAAGTGAAATCACCTTCGGATTAAAAATTAAATATCTTTCTATTCCACGATAAAAAAAATATATACAATCATAGTGTGATAAGCCACACAAGTCAGCCTGCACTTACCCCCTAGAAATATTAGGAGTATGATTTTTTTTTATGTGCATGTGTTTCTGATGTTTGATGTGATGTTATTTAGATTGTTTGTATTGTGTGCACTTGCCCTTAAGTTCTAGGATAGAGATATTGTAAAACCCGCAAATTGCCATTTTAAACCTCGCACGCTTTTCAAAGCGCCGCGACGAGTTTTAAATGAAAAATTCAATTTTGTCGGATTTCGATGGAAATAATTTTGAAAAAATTCTACGTAAAATTCTAAGAAATTTGATATATAAAACTTGTATTAATTTTGCTTAATTTAGGAATTAAAATTCATCGAAGTCTCATAATACCCAAAGTACCCCTAATGTTTATTCAAGCATGGGTTATTTAAGTGAGGGCAAATAAGTAATTGGACCTTTCCCTTAACTCCTAAGCCTTAAGGGGACCGATTCTATTCGGTCCCCTCATTCTTTCATGCGACCGAACCGAAGAGGGAGAAAAGGACGGACAGGCAAGGCGGCGGGGAGCTCTTTGGGTGGCGGCTCCGGCGAGTTTTCCGGTGGAGAAAGCTAGGGAAATTGTAGGGAAGATTAAGAGGAGGCTAAGGTAAGTGTTTTGCAAGTGTTTCCCTTCCATTTTAATGAGTTCTCTCTAAAAGAATGAAATTAGGGTTTTAAGAAAACTTGAGTTTTCTTTAAGGTTCCTTTAAAAAACGTTTAGGGAAGGGTTAGGGGAAGTTTTTAAACCCTAATGTGAAGTGTTTTCTTGAAAAATATGAAATTTTGAAAATTAGGGTTTTGCTCAAAAATTGTTTCTTTGGAAATGTCTTCACAAATGAGGTTTCTATTGACCTAAGAAAACTTCTAATAGAAAAATATTAAATGTATGACGAAAATTTTGAGTTTAGGAATTTAGGGTTTTTCCCTAATTAAGGAATTTTTTATCTCTATGGTTTTCATTGGTTCTTGGGAGGATTTTAGAGGCAAATACATGGGTTTTGCTTGAAAAACTATATTTTCTAATTTTTTATTTCATAAATTCCGAAAATTAATTTTATTTTAATTATGTTTTGAGGGTAGGGAAAGGTGTTGCATGCTTAAAACCTAAGGAATTGGACTAAACCATAATTGAGAGAGATTGTGTTTGAAAGATATCATGATTTGGTGTGGAGAGCTTGAATTGGAACATAAACAAGACATTAGAAGAACCCTTTTATTACTTTAGAATTAGGGTTTAGGATATTATATAGGGATTAGTCACTTATGCTTTTCGTTGTATGTCTCTTTTATATATAAATCGTGTGGAGGGAAAGAGTTTGATCGGACAAAGAAAGAGGTGCACGGATTGAGGTAGGTGGAATGGAAGTTCTTGTAAATTTAGTTAATTCTTCTTTTATTGCAATTGCATAGAAATGATAAATTCTTTTATGCTTATTATGAAACTCTTATGGCTCATGTTCCCTTGTAAGTTTATGGACACTTGAAGCAAATGCAAAGGTTCTCTATATGCAAATGTACAATTCATGAATGGATCCCATGCTCATTTCTCTACTCTTAATATACATTACTTTCTTCTTTACATGCAAAAGTACACATAAACATAGCAAGCATGCATATCTCTAAGGAAACATACACTTGGTTAGTTTATAAATGGTTTACATAAAGCATCTCTTATGGTTATATAAGTAATAAGTGTATGTGCATGTTGATGCGGGAGTATCACATGGTAAAGGAGGCTCTTATGAGTCATAGTAAAGGAGGTTCTTATGAGCCATGTTAAAGGATGGTTCCTATGAACCAATGGTAAAGGAAATGGCTAAATTTTATGTACCTGATCAGTACAAGTGATACTCCTGAGACGGGTGTTATATTTACATATTAAACTATTATGAATATTTCATATTCATGTTATGCATTTGAGACTATCATGTGAGGCAAAATGTTAAAGGAAAAATGGAAATGTTATGAAGGAAAAAGCACTTGAAAGTTAAGATAAAGGTATGCACTTTCTCTAAGCAAAAGTTTCTTTATGTTGATGTTTCTTTTGTTAAAATAACCAAGCATGATATAGTTTTCTTCTTTAATTCTAAGTTTATTTGAATTCCCATTCATACCTATTGAGTTTATGACTCACCCTCGTTGTGGGAACACTTTTCAGGAGGATCTAAGAAAGGATAGATGACAGACCAACCACCGCGCACTTACCGTGGTAGGGAGACGACGGGCGGCAGGTTCTTTTGAGTTTTGTTGTTTTTGTTGATAGATGGTTGTTTGTAGATTTTTGAGAGAGTTAGATTTATTTTTTTGGATCCTCTCTTATGGAAAAACTCTCTATTGTATATGATTCTTTTGAGATGAATGAGAAATGAAAATTTATTTGGATTTGCATTAGTGGCTCTTTCATTTTTATAGTAAAGATGTTAATTTATATTGGATGATTTAATGTTATGCTATGGTAACTTGTCTCTTTTCCCGTCCGACCTCTGTTCCCGCCTCGCACTTGCGAGCTAACCGGGCCGGGTCGTGACAGATATATATGTTTTTTTTTTCATACAGATGGTCATGCATAAAAAAGGACATAAGACATGGCTACTAGAGTTGAAGCTAGCTTGGCACTTTCGGTGATAGGCAATATGTGTGATGATGATTATTTAGATATTTAGGGTAAACATTTAAATTGCAGGATCGAGTCCTTTTCTTTTTTTTCTTTTCAAATGTAATTAATATATTTCAGAAATAATATGGGTCTGCGGGACACTGCTACAGGAACGACGTATCAGAAGAATGAAACCCAAAGTGAAGCACTAAATGCATCTAAAACTGAAGTTTGAAAACTCATAGGCCAAATCAATAATTATAACTGGGAATAATAAGGTAGACAATTCAGCTGCTAATTTTTATGCTCTTGATTGTAATAATTTTACACTATATTCTTTTGGAGTTAACTTTGATATATTTGATTAATTGTTTATTAAGTGCTCATTAAAAATGTATGCTCTTTTTCTAGATTTCTTATTTTGCTTTGCTTGGAAGTGGCCTGGATATAATTTATGTGGTAAGCTCTTAGAATAAAACTAAGTTTTCTACTGTTTGAAATTTAAACAATCTAAAATCAATCATAGGGTAAGATTTATTTTTCCAACAAAATTACATGGCTTATTCAAAACAAGCTGACTTTTCAAAATTAAAAAAAAAAAATGACCAATGTTATGCTAGTGAGTCGCATATAGATAAAAGTCCTCATATTAAAGATTAGATTATAAAAAAATTGCATTATGAGTTAACATTTACATGCCCACATGATTAGACATTTTAGCTTAAATTGTTGAGTTGTAAGTACTATCCTTTAAGATCAAAACAAACTTATCTATTTTGTATATGCATTGAAGCCAAACATGTATGCTTTTAAAAGTGTTTAGATAGTTTAACTGATAGTCCTTTCCAGGTATGATTGTAAGCAAGAGTTTGGCTGACTTAACTCCAATTGGGGTTTCAAGTTTGTGAGTCTCTTGCATTTTATTAGATTTAGATCAGAGTTACTACTTCTCGATGGTTCTTACCTTAAATCTAGGTCCGAGACTTATGTTTTTTTCAGTTATATTGTAAACCCTCACCCTCCTAAACATTTCCTCTAAATTGTATTGTTTGAATATAAGCTCCAATTTTTTAAAAATAAATTGGTTAACTTTAACTTAAAACTAATTTTAAATTATAAATTCCAACATAGGATAATTTTGAGTACATCTAAGATTCTTATAATCAAGTACTCATATAATTTCCTCCTTTCAATTTCTTTCAAAAGTTGATTTTATGTTGATCATATCTACTTTTAAAATTCCAAAGATCAAATCATTGACAATAATTTCTAAGAAAAATAATTAACCATAAAGGTTTGTCTCTATAAGGAACCTATATCAAAGAATAAAATAAATCCTATTCAATCAAACATCTTGAGTAGAGAAAAAATTCTAATAGAATATAAAAATGCAAATTTTATAATTGAGTCCATAACAAAATAATATTTTATCTCACAGGATAATCTATTATTATTTATGTTGTACTCGATCATAAAATATTTCAATCCGTTAAAGATTACAAAATCCCACCAACAGAGATTGTATATAAGTTTATGTCAAACTTGCATTTGTATGGAGAATATTGTATTAGACTGCTTGATCCTCTCCATATTATTATGATAACATTAGTATAAGCTTTCAAGATGATCCTACCATATATGTGGCTTTTTTATGCATATGTCAAATGGTCCCCTAACTTAAACTCATCCATGGAACCTCTTAGCAACCGATTTTAATTTATTTTTCATGAGTTCGACTACACTATTTCAATCAATCTACAATATATTCTTTATGGTTTATTTATGGGCAAATTTTTAAAAGTTGATGCCGCTACTGCTCATTAGCCCAGACCATCTGTTGCAAGGGTTCTAATAGAAATAAATATTTTAATGACTCTAAATAATGAGGTTTGGATTGGCTCCCGCTCTTATAATTATTGGCAATAGCTTGTATTTGAAAGCACTCCTCGACATTGTACCACTTGTAAAATATTTTGGGCATAACCATTATGATTGCTTCAAATAATCAAAACAATTTAGAACAAAAGTTGCATACAAATTATCAAAATCAATCTTCACTAGTAATTAATGTTATTCCATCTTCATCAGTTCAAGCATATACACAAAATTTGGAATAAACTCTAGATGGTATTACAAACTCAAAATCAATAATGTCCCCATAACTAAAATAAGCACAAAGGACTTCATAATCTCATATACATCCAAGAATATTATCACAATTCCTCCAAATAAGTCAGCCCCTCCCTTTCTTATTGTTGAGGATTTCAATGCCACAAACTCATTTCCTAAATCAGATGTAGTTGGCCAAGTATTGATGTCAAAGTGGATAGAATATTTCATATCCTATTTTTCAAGAGGTGTAGAAATAAGAAAAAAAGTAGTCATTCTCCAATATTCACTAGGCTATAACTAGGAGCCATTAATGAGAGCTCTTCATGGATCTCTTCATCTGTTAAATGGATAGCTTCGTCTTTGCCATCATATTATCATAAATTGGTTATTTGTTTTATTACATTTTTTTTTTTAATTTGGCAATTTATTGTAATTACCTTACATGTACTCATTCCATTATCAAGTTATAATATTACATTTATTAAAAAAATAAAGCTTAACTTAGTCAATCCCAATCCATTTAATTTTGTTTAACCCAACTTAATTTACTTAAACCAATCTGATTGAGCTAATCAATTGGGCTAAACTAGCCCAAGCATGAGCCAAAATGTAAAAGAAGAAAAAAAAAATCAACTTACTTCGATCACTTGAACAAATAAGAGCATCATCCTATCTCTATATATGAAGATGTTTGAATTTTTAGAAATATTTTATCAAAAATATGGTAGGAATCAAATCTCCACATAGCAAAAATAGCAATAATGAAGAAAAAAAGCAACATAACGCAGCTAAAAAGAATGAGAGGTAGATCGACTCTCCACAAATCCTAGGCGCCACTACGAACAACTCCAAAGAAAACTACAACAAAACACAATTCACTTAATGAAAATTAAACAACCTAATTAACCCTAAATAAATCTTTATAATTCCCTCCCAAATTTGAATTCAAATCAACCCGCTTTCCTAAATAAACATTCTCAATTCCCTCCCAAATATGAATTCAAATCAACCCTCTTTCCCTAAATAAACCTTCATAATTCCCTTTCAAATTTAAATTCAAATAAATCATCTTTCCCTAAATAAACCTTCTTAATTTCCTCCCAATTTTGATTTTTTATGGTAAATAATTTGGTAGACCGGTCCCTCCTAGACCAGTCCAACCGATCCTTCCTGGACCGGCTCTATCATACAGAAGGCAGAGCTCCCAGATCCAGCAGGTGGAAAGTGTGGAAATCCCGCCCCTTGAGTAGGGCCCAAGGAAAACGCTTGAAAACAAAGGGGAGGGGGTAGCTAGGAGGGAAATTTCGGGATTTGCCCCCCCCCCCTTTATTGCTGATTTTTGCCGTTTAAAGACCAAATCCATTGTTCTTTGGTCTTTTTTTCTATTTGGAGCCTAGACCCAGGTATCTATGGTGGGAAAAAAGGTAAAAGTTTTAGAAGGGGAGATCAAACAATTGAAATTTGAAATTTCAACCCTCCAAACTCAATTTTCATATTTCAAAAGTCAAATTTCAGCCGTCCACAAGAAGATTGATGGAAAATTTTTCATCATGGAGATGCCGTTGCCAGGTCCCAAGTCCTGAATGAGAAAAGTGGAGGGTTGCATTAGGTAGTCGACAGCCAGCGTAAAACTTGTCATACAATAATGACATGAATCCTTTAAGAAATTGTGTTAATGTTAGGGCGTCCCCTGGAAGCGACGCGCTGTATGGCCTGAATACAGTGACAAGTGTGCAAGGGCCGCTGCACCGGCGCCCGGGTGCAGTGTTAAATAGGCAAGGGTTCCTACATCAAGGACGGATGTGGGCAAAGAAGCTAGTCCATGAAACTAAAATTAGGATAGGAACTTGGAATATAGGTTCCCTTACAGAAAAATTAATGGAATTAATAGATATTATGATTCATAGGAAGTTAAATATTTTGTGCATTCAGGAAACTAAATGGGTTGGAGATAAGACTAAGGAAATTGATAGTTTAGGATTTAAACTTTGGTATTCGGGTAGGAGTCGTTGGCAACACGTTGGTCATCGCCTTCTACAACTCCTCAAAGGCCTTGATAGCTGCTTCGCCCAATGAAAATTATAATATCCTTCTTTAGTTGTTCATTTAAAGGGAAGATGTTAACTATATCCCTTCACGAAAACTTTTTTGTAGTAGCTTGTAGTCCAAAGAACCCTCTCAACTCTCTTCAACTCTTGGATAATGGAACATTTTTAAGCCGAGCCTCGATTTGCTCTGGTCAAGACTACTATCTTAGTGATCACGTGCCCCAAATACATCCTTCATGTGAACTCCCGTGCCCCAATACTCCACTCTAGGCTTGGCAAAGCAGAGCATTTTTTCAAATTGGAAAACAAGTGGTAGTACCGCAAGAGTGGATAAGACCAATCTCAAGTGTTCTAAGTGTTCCTCCTTAGTCTTGTTGTACAATCAAGAATATCATTAAAAAAGACTAACACAAACTTATTACAAATATTGGGTGGAATATCCTGTTCTTCAGGGACTGGAAAGTAGCTAGAGCAATAGTGAGGCCAATAATGCATCACTAAAAAACTCATAATGTCCCTCATGAGTCCTAAAATGCCATTTTGGGACATCCTCTGACCTCATCTCGATCTAATTGACACCCTAACTTTAGATCAATCTTTTGAAAACACCCTCTTCATAAAACTTCAACCAGCAACTCATCAATCACTAGAATAGGAAACTTGTCTGACACAATCTCCTTATTCAATGCTGATAGTCCATGCAAAATCTCCAACTGTCATCTTTTATTCACTAATATATAGATGAAAAAAAATGGAATAGACATTGTATTCTCTATTTAGCATCTCCCTAATCAATATATCAATCTCATTCTTCTTTATTTGGTTGATAACAGTATAGGCGGAACATCTGATAGGTTAACCGAACCCTTCATCCTAGATGAATTAGAAGCATAACCTTGTTCCCGATAGCAGAGGAGGCAACCCCATGAATTAGCTGGAAACATCTCTCGATTACCTGTTGAGTACGGAGTGGTTGAACTAGTTAGATACTTTTATCTTCTCCCAATCCTCTTATCCTTCTAAATTTGTAGCTCTAACCAAATCTCATCCCTTATACCCTGGATTTCTCCTCACTCATTAATTTGTGAGTGATAACATAGTTTTTTGGACAGGCAAGATCCCAGCTACTAAAACAAGCTTTCCTCCTTAGAAACCTTAAACTGCCATCATTTAGCATGCCTTCCAATATAATCGTTGGCTTACCCCACTCTGCAGCCACTTCATTCCTAGTATCACATTGTGCACCCACAATCTAATGGCTAGAAAGTGCTTTCAATAAATGGACCTAATGGAAGGATTAGATTCACCCTTTGTGAAATCTCTATTACCTATCTTCCTATTTCCATGTCCGCAGCTAATTAACGCCCTAAAAAGCCTGGCAATGATTCCACTAATCTTATAGTCCGAACTGATCCACCATCCCTTGGAAATGAAGATGTGGATAAGGTCCCATATACATTCTCACACTAAACTACCACAAAAGCTCGTCTTACCCCTTAACTTCAAGTAACGGTTCCGTGCTGAACCGGACGCACTAAGTTAAGAGATACAATCTGCAACAGTCTAAGTGCAAGTGTATCATACTTCGTCCTCACTTCCTCTTCTAATAGCATCTCCTCCTCATCACAAACTGTCAGGACTTAACGATGGTCCTTAACAACAGTGGCATGGAGCAAACTTTCTCATCACACGCTAAACATAACCTTAGCCCTCTTCCCCTAATTTCTAGCTTAAGTTCACCTCTGGTCGTACTCCTGACGCTTCTATCCCTCGAGGCTTCCTTCTGAATAGGCACCATTACCCTTCCACTGTTCCCTTCTCTTTCGGAGTGGCTCCAATATGTCTGGCATCTCCTCTTCTTCCCCAAATTTTCACCTCTCGAATCCTCCCTCATCGTCCCTATATTAGGGTTTCCCCTCCTTTGTTTCGGCAATAGTGCAAATGCCTAATGATGTCGTTGTTGGCGCTTGACTAAACATCTCAATCTTTAACATCTCTCTAATATCATCATCTTATTCCAAATTCGAAATCTATCCCCATTGTTGAAATTTCGCTCTCCTGGATGTCCTTCATGAATAATAGAATGGTTTCCCTCATAATCTCAGCATTTTCAACTTCGACCATCACTTATCACAAGCCATTCCAAGTCATTCCAGACGTATGGTACTCGCTACGAGTCACGAGCACTGTATTAGGGACGACTTGCATACTCATCTTGTCTCCACCAATAGTCCCAGAAATGATCTAGTCTGAAGTAGGCTAGAATTATCTTAATGAAGATATGCTCCCGCTTATTATTGGTTAGTGTGCTAGAAACCAGTTATTTCCAAAGAATTCCTCCGATTATACTTGCGCCAATGTGAAATTGCTCTGAAAGAATATGAAAGAAAAAGAAGCAAGAGATAAGAATATCCATCCCTGCCTCGAGATAGCATTCGTTGGCATCACTTCTGCTCCTGCCCATACAAAGAGGTGGGTAGAGATGACCACACGGAGCGGCGAAGTAGAGGCACGAGGATGGCAAGATCAGAAGTGTAACTGTATGAAAACATTCAGAAGCAAAATGTTGCTACGAGTACAAGCATGTGATTTAGAATCTGGTTCAGGAGGATGATCATTGTACCGAAGGATGAAATAGTAACAAGGCCAAATTGAGAATTCTTGGAAATGACAGTGATGAAATAAATTTAGGGAAATATAGAGGGATGAATCAGATTTGTCTACTTTGAATAGACTTAAAGGATATGTGAAATTTAGCTTTCTAACGCCTATTCAAGATAGTGTAGCCCGTTGGCAGTTAAAAGTTCACTCTGTTGAGCCGATGATTGTAACTGCTGAAGTTTGTTGCTATCTTCTATAATGCAAAAATGTTGAAATGATGTACACATTGATGATCCCTTTATGAATGAAATAGTGGACACTCCCCTTTGATTGGTATCCTTATTGTATTAAAAATTTAATTGAGCAAGTTTCCCCATTCACTTGGAGCACCGTCCAAGGGCTCAGTGCTTTTGAAGAGTCTTGGTGAATAACGGAATTCCATAACCAAGTCAAGAGTAGGAATAGGCTTTAAAACTAGGGTTGGCCTAGTACTAGTGTCTGCCGCGAGCATCGGGCACGCAGAAATCACTCGTCACGTCATGATTTGGCCGCGCCCGTCGGCGGTCCCTACTACGTTCGGACGTTGGTCTAGCATCGGCAGGGCGTGCTGCATGTGATACTCTTTTATTCCATTGCAATGATGAAATGATTAACACGACTGGTCCGTTGCTAATAGATCTAGTGAGGGGATTGTGACTTTGGGTGATCAAGTCATTAATAAGAGTACACATTTTAGATATCTTGGATCTATTGTTCAGAGTGATGGTGAAATAGATGGGGATATTATCAGCAGAATTCAAGTTGGATAGTTGAAGTGGAGGAATGCATCGGGCTTGTTATGTGATAGAAATGTACCCCTCAAACTTAAGGGAAAATTCTATAAGATGGTAGTGAGGCCTGCAATGCTTTATGGTGCCGAATGTTGGCCTTTAAAAGAGAAGCATAATACTAAGTTAAGTGTGGCAGAGATGAGGATGCTCAGGTGGATGAGTGGCTTTACCCTTAGAGATAGGATACGAAATGAGCATATACGTGAAAAGGTTGGAGTAGCTCCAGTAGAAGATAAGATTAGAGAAAGTCGCCTTAGATGGTTTGGTCACATAAAACGGCGGCCTTGCGATGACCCAGTTAGGAGAGTAGAGGTATTAGATTTGACTTATGTTAAGAAAGGTAGGGGTAGACCTAAAAAGACTTGGTTAGAAAATATTAGGAATGACCTTTCTTTATTAGATTTAAACGAGAATTTGACTTTTAATAGAACACAATGGAGAAAAAAGATTCATGTAGCCGATCCCACGTAGTGGGATAAAGGCTTGATGTTGTTATTGTTGTTTGTTGTTGTGGAGATGTTGAAGAAGTTGCTCGAGAGCCAAACCAAAACGGCGTCGTCGGAGGTGAGGGAAGCTGCCAACAGCCAAGGAAGAGGGCAAAACCCTAATACAATAAGGCGAAGGGAAGATCAAGTGGAGAATTTGGAGGGAAAAGAGAATGTCTCCCGTAGAGCCTATTCCTAGGGCAGAGTCTGATAGAGGGTATGGGGAGAGGCATGAGGAAGTCGAGCATGAACGAAGGGTGCTGAATTTGAAAGGAGCCAATTATGATTGAAGGGGTGTAGAATTTAATAGGAGATTGGCTGAATTTGAAAAGCAAAAGGCTAATTATATCAAAAGGGGTGCTAAATTTGAAATGAGAAGATATGAATCTGATGAAAAATTTGGGTACGAGCATAGAATGGATGATTGGGACACTTGGGGGGAACCACCCCCTTGGGGAATGGAAAATTATGGAGGAAACCGTGGGGATGGAAGAGATCTCAGGGTAAGGAAGTTGAAGATGCCTTTTGTTTAGGGAGATGATGCACATGGGTGGATCTAAAATGGTAGAAATGTACCTTATTGTTAATAGATTGGCAGAGGAGGAGAAACTAGCAGCGATTTGGATGTGCTTGGAGGGGAAAGAGTTGGCATGATACCAATAGAGGGATACGAGGAGACCCATACAAACCTAGAGGGAGTTTAAGGACTGCTTGTTGGAACGTTTCTGAACCAACAGTTGAGGGGACTTTTATGAGCAGTTCTTCTCGACCTGATGTAGGAGGGGTAGTAGTGGAATAACGTGAGAAGTTTGAGCACATGGCCAACAAATTGGACTAGCTTCTAGAGATTGTACAGGAAGGGAACTTTATGAAAGGGCTTAAACCAAAGATTCGGGCGACAGGTAGAGTGATAAGGCCTCGTAATTTGGAATAGGCTATAGAGCTAGCCCAGTTAGTGGAGAATCAGAGGCAGAGCTCCTGGATCCAACAAGCATAAAGAGGAGGGCGAGCAAACAAAGGGGAGGGAGCGGCTAGGAGGGAAATTTCAAATAAGGGGTTGTTTTGGGATTTCCCTCATTATTGTATATTTTAAGTAGGTTTTAACTCTAGGGTTTATTTTCATGTATTGTTTGCTGAAGTCAGTTTACTACTAGGTTGATTGGGCTCTATTCAGCGGCTAGGGATTTGGGAGAGCTGGACCTTTCCCTCTAGATGACGATAGGCCTTCTGTATCCCTAAGTGCCCTCTTATGGCACTATTATGGAACTCCCGCAGCAAGAAGTGTACATATAGAAACGTCCTCGGTATCACCATTCGCCCCTGGTATAACAGTCACTGATGTACTAAGGTATAGTCTGGATGGCTATCCTTGTTCCCCAATGAATATTTTTTAATTTTCTTCAATCCTTCATCTTGTCAACTTTCCCTTCTCAAAGCCTACCAGTCAACAACTAAGGGAAACAAATAGTGCCATCAAGTAGAGCTCCCTTATACACCCGCAGCCTTGTTCTCTATCTCCGATCGATACTTAATCTCAAAGTTATAACCCAGCTATTTTGAAAGCCACCTCTGATGCTCTCCTGTAACCATCCTTTGCTCCAGAAGAAACTTTAAACTTCTTTGATAAGTCCTGACAATGAAGTGTCGCTCTAAAAGGTAGGGTCTACACTTTTGAATAACCAGCACAATCGTCGTCAGTTCCCTCTCGTAGACTGACTTGAGCCTTGCATGACAGTCAACATCTGACTGAAATAAGCCATTGGTCTCTAACCTTGCATAAGTACAACTCCTATCCCATACCCAAAGCATTCGTATCCACCACAAAAGGCTGGTTCAAGACGGGCAGGGCTAATAATGGCACGTTGGTCATCGCCTTCTACAACTCCTCAAAGGCCTTGATAGCTGCTTCGCCCCAATTGAAATTATCCTTCTTTAGTTGTTCATTTAAAGGGAAGATGTTGAACTATATCCCTTCACGAACTTTTTGTAGTAGCTTGTAAGTCCCAAGAACCCTCTCAACTCTCTCAAGCTCTTGGGTATTGGCCATTTAAGCCGAGCCTCGATTTTGCTCTGGTCAGCTACTACTTCATGTGATCACGTGCCCCAAATACTCCTTCATGTGATACCCGTGCCCCAAATACTCCACTCTAGGCTTGGCAAAAGAGCATTTCTTCAAATTGGAAAACAAGTGGTAGTACCGCAGAGTGGATAAGACCAATCTCAAGTGTTCTAAGTGTTCCTCCTTAGTCTTGTTGTAAATCAAAATATCATTAAAAAAGACTAACACAAACTTATACAAATATGGGAGGAATATCCTGTTCATCAGGGACTGGAAAGTAGCTAGAGCAATAGTGAGGCCAAAATGCATCACTAAAAACTCATAATGTCCCTCATGAGTCCTAAATGCCATTTTGGGAACATCCTCGAGCCTCATCTCGATCTAATGACACCCTAACTTTAGATCAATCTTTTAGAAAAACACCTCTTCATAAAACTCAACCAGCAACTCATCAATCACTAGAATAGGAAACTTGTCTGACACAATCTCCTTATTCAATGCGTGATAGTCCATGCAAAATCTCCAACTGTCATCTTTCTATTCACTAATAGTATTAGACTGAAAAATGGATAGACATTGTATTCTCTATTTTAGCATCTCCCTAATCAATATATCAATCTCATTCTTCTTTATTTGGTGATAACAGTATGGCGAACACTGATAGGTTAGACTCCTTCATTCAAGATGATAGCATACACTTGTTCCCGCAGAGGAGGCAACCCCTGAATTAGCTGGAACATCTCTCGATACTGTTGTAGGAGTGGTTGAACTATGTTTAGTACTTTTATCTTCTCCCAATCCTCTTCTCCTTCTAAAATTTGTAGCTCTACCAAAAATCTCACTCCTTTACCCTGGATTTCCCTCACCATAATTTTGAGTGAAACCATAGTTTTGGACAGGCTAAGATCCCCTCTAATAAACACTTTCCTCCCTTAAACCTTAAACTCCATCATTAGAGCCTTCCAATTAATCTTGGTCTTCCCCAACTTCTGCAGCCACTTCATTCCTAGTATCACATTTGTGCACCCCAAATCTAATGGCAGAAAGTCTTTCAATACATGGACCTATGGAAGGATTAGGATCACCCCTTTGTGAATTCCTCTATTCCTATCTACTTTTCATGTTCCCAGCATAACCCTAAAGCCCGCCATGTCCACTAATTTTAGTCCCAACTGATCCACCATCCACTTGGAAATGAAGATGTGGGTAGGTCCACTATCCACCAATACTACCACCTAAAGCTCGATCTTACCCTTAACCTTCAAGGTACGGTTCGATGTGAACCCGACCACTAAGTTAAGAGATACATCTGCAACATCTAAGTGCAAGTGATCATCTTCGTCCTCAACTTCCTCTTCTATAGCATCTTCCTCCTCATCACAAACTGTCAGGACCTATAACGAATGGTCCTTACAACAGTGGCATGGAGCAAACTTCTCATCACACCTAAAACATAAACCCTTAGCCCTCTTCCCCTAAATTTCTAGCTTAGTCAACCTCTTGGTCGTACTCCTGACCTCTATCCCTCGAGGCTTCCTTCTGAATAGGCACCATTACCCTTCACATGTTCCCCTTCTTGGAAGTGGCTCCAAATGTGGCATCTCCTCTTCTTCCCCCAAAATTTTCACCTCTCAATCCTCCCTCATCGTCCCTATATTAGGGTTTCCCTCACTTCCTTGTTCGGCAATAGTGCAAATGCCTCCAATGATGTCGTTTTGGCTTGAAACTCTAACATCCTTCTCATCATCTATTCCAAATTCGAAAATCTACCCTCAATTGTTGAAATTCGCTCTCTGATTCATATTTCAGATTTCCAACTTCGCTATCAAGCCTCTCCTCCAACGAGTCAACCTTCTTAGCCACCATAGGTCCCAAAAAAGGTGCTCTGATACTAATTTGGTAGGAATCCGATCTCCACAGCAAAAACAACAATAATGAAGAAAAAACGCAGCAGAACTCAATGAACAAGAACGAGATATCGACACAACAAAGCAAGATACAAGTTGATCTACTATTCGAGAGGTAGACCAACTCTCCACAAAGCGCCACTAGGAACAACTCTAAAGAAAACTACAACAAAACATAATTCATATAATAAAAATAAAATAATCTAATTAACCTAAATAAACATTTTTAATTCCCTCTCAAATCTAAATTCAAATCAACCATCTTTCTCTAAATAAACATTCCTAATTCCCTCACAAATCTGAATTTAAATCAGCCCACTTTCCCTAAATAAACCTTCCTAGTTCCCTCCCAAATTTGAATTCAAATCAGCCCTCTTTACCTAAATAAATCTTCCTAATTCCCTCCAAAAGTTGGTTTTCTATGGTAAGTAATTAAAGGTAGAATTAATACCCTTTGAGCTCCACTCTCTCCTTGCCCACTACCCACACTAGTGCGGTCCATAGGCTCAACCGGTCCATCAAAATAATAATAGTGTTATTAAGGATCAATGACTAGAGCAATGTACCAGTACCTATATCAATAATGATAGTAAATCTTCCCCATCATTTGTTCTTTCCATGGATGAATACATTTTCACCACCAATTCTTAAGGACGGATTCCATTTTCATCTCTACATTCAGTAATGGATTTTCTGTAGGATTGATTTAGTTTTTTATAGGTAAGATAATCAATTATAATTAAAAAAATCAAATTTGTTTTGGTCTTTTATGTGTAAATTCATATGTAAGCAAGCATTAGAAAGTTTTCATATTATAAAGTGCACGTCTACAGGCTACTCTTGATAATTCAATGATATTCATCACATTTAGAATACGAGAAGCATATGTTGAAGAATGAGTGTACTAACACTTGACTAAATTATTGTATTCTAAGAAGTAGGACATCTTGCTCTTACTACCTATAGATTGCTACACAATATTGATTAACATGTTTATGAAGAATGATATATGCATTTAAATGTTCTTATAGATGCAAAAGAGTCATATGTAGTCTTCAGGATGGATTTTCAACTCTATAATATGCAATGTGAGTTTGATATAATTTACTACCCTATCATGACCAATGAACCTAGACCGACATGAAGATTATAAGACTAAAATAAGATATTTAAGTAAATGAATATTATGAAAAGATTAGTCTCTTATTTTGATACATGTAAGCTTGACTAGTATAGTGCATTAATGATTGAACACTAAACACATTGAATATCTCTTTTAAAGATTCCCTTCGGTAAAATCACCTCACTTATTGTCATGAAGAATTTTATTCAAGCAATTTTTCTTTACAGTGATCGTATGTAATGCACTAGCCTAGTATAAGCTTATGAATTTAATCCTTATGTCTAGTTCACGATTACGAATTAAGCCACATTTTAGTATTGCATTTCCTCTCAAATAGATAGGCAATAAAAAATAGCTATTCCTATATTAATAGATCTCCCAAGGCTATGTGTTTTGAATTTTGATGATAACTGGCATGACCACATTCCATTGATAGAGTTTATTTTAAATAATAGCTATCAATCCAAAATATAAATAGCACCATATGAGCATTGTATGGCTAGAAATGCATAAAGCCATTGAGTTAGGTGGAAGTTGGTTGGAGATAAATGATGGAACCATACTTAGTTGATCATAGGCTACTGAGAAAATCAGATCAATCAAAAACAAATTGAAGGAGGCCCAAGATAATCACTAGAAATATTATGACCTAAAATATAGTATAGTTAAAAAATAAAAAAGGTGAATTTGCAAATAAATAAAAAAGGTGAATTTGTATTATTACATACATCTATAGTTGGTTTACTATGATATCCTGAAACAAGGAAACTTGGACACCAATCCTAGGGAATTCAATAATTTTTCTAAGGACATAGTAGTCTGAATAACCATTATCAAAAGTGTTTAATGGTGACAAATATATCATTATATAATTATATTATATTAAAGAATCACATAACAACAACAACAACAACTTATTAAAATGATCACATGAGTTACTATACAACAACAACAACAACTTCAAGCCTTTATACAACTACGTTGGGTCAACTACTTGAATCTTTTTTTTTTTCCATTATGTTATTTTAAGAGTCAAATTATCATTTAAATAAAATTAAAAAAAATCTCATTTCTAATATTTTCTAGCCAATTATTTTTAGGTCTATCTCTACTTTTTCCAACATAGGTCAAATCCAATATATCTACTCTCCTAACCGGGTCATTGGAAAGTCGGTGTTTTATATGTCTAAACCATCTAAGATGACTTTCTCTAATCTTATCAGCCACTGGAGCTACTCTAACCTTTTCACGTACATAATAGTTTTGCATTTTGTCTCTAAGAGTAAAGTCATTCATCCACCTGATCATCCTCATCTCAGCAACACTTAACTTTATGCTTCTCTTTTAATGGCCAACATTCTGTGACATAAAGTATCTAAGTCTCACCACCATCTTATAAAATCTTTCCTTAAGTTTGAGGGGTATTTTTCTGTCACGCAACAGGCTCGATGCATTCTTCCACTTCAACCATCCAACTTGAATTCTACTAATAATATCTCCATCTGTTTCACCATCACTTTGAACAATAGACCCAAGATATCTAAAACGTGTACACTTATTAATGACTTGATCACCCAAAGTCGCAATGCCCCCACTAGATCGATTACTACTAAAATTATACTTCATGTATTCATTTTTAGATATACTTAAACAAAAACCTTTAGACTCTAAGGTTGACCTCCATAATTAAAGTTTTTCTTTAAAACCCTCACTTGTCTTAACAAAAAGAAGAATATAATCAACAAAAAGCATACACCAAGGAACATTATCTTGTAAATGTCTCATAAGAACATCCATGACTAAAGCAAAAAGATATGGGCTTAAAGTTAATCTTTGACGTAATCCAATTGAAATAGGAAAATACTTTGTCAAACCACCTTGTGCTTGAACACTAATAGCTCCTGCATACATAACTTCAATGACTTGAATATAAGCATTATTAACTCCTTTTTTTCTAGAATTTTCCAAAGCACTTCTCTAAGAACATTATCATATGCTTTATCTAAATAAAAAAAATATCATATATAGATCCTCTTTATTCACTCTATACTTCTCTATCAAACCTCTCAATTAATGTATAACTTCCACAAAAGACCTACCCGGCATAATTGATTTTGAGAAACATTAGTATAATGTCTCTACCTATGCTTAATAACTCTCTCCCATAGTTTTAATGTATGACACATTAACTTAATTCCTCTATAATTTGCACACTCTTGTGCATCACATTTAGTTTTAAAAATATGAATCAACACACTCCTTCTCCACTCATCTGGTTAGGGCTATCAATAAATGACATAAAATGAAAACCCGAACAGGAAAATTCAGGTTCGAGTTTACCCATTTAACAAAAGGGTTGGGTTAGGGTCCTAATTTTTTGACTCGTTTGAAAAATTGGATCATGTTCTGGTTAATCTGCTAACCCAAAAAAGACCTTTGACCCGCATCCCTCACCATGTCACGCTCGCCTACCCGTGTCCCACAACTCGCAATCTCGCACTATAGCTCGCACTCATAGGCTTGTACCCGCACTCACGCAGTCGCATCGCTCGCCCCCTTACCCGCTCTTGGTCACGCCCTCGTTAGCTCATGTAGTCCCGCACCGCGCATGTGATGCCCCATAATCTAATCTGCAAAATTTATTTTTTATCATTTAATTTACACAAACAAAGCTATCTAATTTATTTTATCAATCTAAATAGCATCATAAATAAAACTATCGATCAAAATATCAATATATATATTTGTATTCATTTCCAAAAATCATATACACTACTCATGGTCTATACAATCGTACCACACTACTTTGTCCCGAGCATAAAAGAATAGCTAAAAAAAAGAAACAGAACCTAATAAATTCTGCTCAAGCTCACACTCCTGATCCTCTGCCCTGACATGAAAATATTTAACCACATATAATGAGCTCACAAGCCCAAAAATCCTATAACTAAACTCAAAACAAGGCAAAGAAGCAATATGCATGTTAGCAGTCAAATCATAACAGTAGAATTCATGATCATAGGGCAATACAATAGAGAAATCGGTAAATCAGTACTAGTGTCAAATCACTAAAAAATCGTCATATCAATACTACAATCAGTAGAGAAATCGTATAAAGCATCAAATCAAAACATCGGTAAAGACTGTCAAAATCATATCAATGCAATAAAATCATATAAAAATAATTATATCTGTGTATCACATGGTCAAAAATATCATCATATTTGTGTCAACTCACTATTAGTGTCCAGTGCACGTGCTCAATATATATCACATGATCAGCATATTAATAACAATAGAATAGTAGTAACATCAGCATTATGGGTGAAAGCAAAAGTAAAGACATACAGTGGAAGTAATTCAATAGCATGCATTCTAATAATCATATTAAACAAGTAAATGTCTTGACTATAGTGGTATTTTTTTAGTGTCAGTATTAGTAACCATTGGCTCAGCAAATAAAGTCGTCACTATTTAATCGTCTGCACAGTAATCACGTGAACCGGTAAAAGATAACACCCAACCATATATTTAAAGGAAAGCTCTTCAGCCCTTTATCCTATACAGATCAATCAGTCTCCAGCTAACGTCAGTAAATAATCTATCTTTACTTGTTTTCCCTCACACATACCTTATTATCACAGTACTATAGCAGTAATAGCGACCAGCTATTACTCAATCACATACACACATTCATTTTCAATGCATTGTAATAAAGAAAATATAATTGAGCTTAATTCAGAAAGTGTCAAAATATCCTGACAGTAGGCAACAAAAATTATACTGAGCAAAAATTCAAATTTTTAGAAATTAACCAAATTAGTATAGATTGTGTTAAACATTATTCTGAAACTTTAAATGAATTGAAACATTATTTTTAGATGTTAAAATAAATTTGAGAGTATGCAAAAATTGTTGTTTTTTAAAAATAATCTAACAAAAAATTTCAAATAAATACTCAAAATTTTTATAATCTCGATCTCTATAATATATAAAAATTATGCGGTAAAAGTTTTATAAATACAAAATTATCCTCATTTTTCAATAACAAAAATACAAATTTGATAGAAAAAATACAAAAACAAAAATTATTGAAATCAAAAATAGGTTAAAGGTTCCTTACAACGAGACGAGCAAATCTTCCAACAAAAACAACTGTCAAATATCACTTCGTGACCTTCAAACCTAGGTTTCTCTTTCCTTTCTATTTTTGTTTTCAATTTCTCTATTAGTCAAATGAATAGGAATAAAAAGCTTTTAATAGATTTTGTTAGTGATTAGAGATATTTATAATAAACTAATAATAAAATATTAATGTAATAACATAATTTAATTAATTTTTTAATATCAAATTCATATAAATTCTTTTGGGGTTTTAAAAATTATAAAAAAATATATTCATAAGATAGCTCAATTTATTTGAAAAATATTGATAATATTATTTTACAAAATGGATACCTAGCGGTCCCAAAATACCCCCCACTTGTACCGACAGGTATCAAGTTCTTAAAGATTTTCACCAATGCCCAAAAATTATGAAAAATTTGGTATAAGTAAAATACAATAATATCTACCTTATGACCAAGAAGGTTTATGATTTTAACTTATAATAACTTCTTAAAAAATTATTTTTCTGGGTCAAAATATGGGCGATTACAGTGCGGTCCCTCACTTACCAGTAACCCCACAGTCCCGACCGCACCGCCGCCCAGGCTCAACGCTAGCCTGTTGCTCATACTTGCAGGTTAGCAAGTCGGGTCGGGTCAACCTAGTAACCTAGTCAATCAAGTCAAGCCAACCTAGTAACCTAGAAGGTTGGGTCAATGTCTGAATTTTTGACTCATTTGTCTAATCAGGTCGGGTTCGGTTGGATCAATTGAAGGAGGGTCAGTTTCAGGTTGCACCCGAACCCAACCCGAAAACCCATTTTGGCACCCCTATTTCTAACATCTGTTTAGTCTTCAAAATAATATTGAAAAGTTTTGTAAGCTAAGAAATTCCTTCATCTCAATGCATTTCCACACTTCTATTTAAATATCATCAAGTTTGATTACTAAAGTTAATCTTATTCTCATAATCTTCATTAAAAATCTTATTGAAATATCTCATCCACTTATGTTAAATATCATCTTCTAATAATTTTTTTTATCTTCATCCTTAATATACTTCATGTGAATTAAATCTGTATTTCTCTTACTCTTTATTTAGCTAACTTCTACAAACATATTTCACCTTCCTTAATATCTAATCAATTATATAAATCATTAAATATTCAATTCTTTATATCGCATAATTATTTCTTAAATTTCTTACATGACCATTTATATCTTTTCCAATTTTTCAAGCTTTTATATTCAAACCCACTTTTATAACAAAGTTTCTTATTTTTTACATTTTTTTAACATTTTGATTCTACTACCAATCATTTTTATTATTAGAAAATCTTCCTTTTGATTTCACATCAGTTGGATGGTTGAAGTGGAGGAATGCATCGGGCTTGTTATGTGATAGAAATGTACCCCTCAAACTTAAGGGAAAATTCTATAAGATGATAGTGAGGCCTGCAATTCTTTATGGTGCTGAATGTTGGCCATTAAAAGAGAAGCATAATACTAAGTTGAGTGTGGCAGAGAGGAGGATGCTCAGGTGGATGAGGGGCTTTACCCTTAGAGATAGGATACGAAATGAGCATATACGTGAAAAGATTGGAGTAGCTCCAGTAGAAGATAAGATTAGAGAGAGTCGCCTTAGATGGTTTGGTCACATAAAAAAGCGGCCTTCCGATGATCCGGTTAGGAGAGTAGAGGTATTAGATTTGACTTGTGTTAAGAAAGGTACGGGTAGACCTAAAAAGACTTGGTTAGAAAATATTAGGAATGACCTTTCTTCATTAGATTTAAATGAGAATTTGATTTTAATAGGACACAATGGAGAAAAAGGATTCATGTAACCGACCCCACGTAGTGGGATAAAGGCTTGATGTAGTGACCTTTCCTACTTGAGGAGCATAAGCACGTTGTTGTTGTTGTTGTTGTATTTCACATCATTTGCAACATTATAAATATCATTAATTTTTTCACATAATATTAACTTTCTCATGTATAGTCAAATTATTAAAATGTTGAATCTTATTCTCAAAAATATTTTTATTAGTATTATTTAAATGCCCCAATCTAATTTTAAGACAACATTTAACTTCATTTTCATATTTCACTCTTTTATCTTAAAGTCTAAAATTAATAAGCAATGTTAGGTACATAAACTTTCACTCATAATAACTTTATAATCTTTGCAATTTAAATGGTATATTTTTCTTATAAGAAAATAATCAATTTGAGTTTTATTATATTTATTTCTTACAAGTGATGAGGTGCTCCTCTTTTTTTCTTAAATAAAATATTATCAATTACAAAATCATAAATTAGAGCAAAATCTAATATGGTCTTATCAACTTCATTAGTCACTCCAAACTCATAGCCACCATAAATGCTCTTAAAATTTTCTACTTCCCTACCAACATGTCTATTTGAATCTCCTCCAATAAAAATTATTTCTTCAAGAGATATATTTTGTATTAATTCTTCTAGGTCATTCTAAAATTTTAATTTTGAGCATATATTTAAACCTACTTGAGCATAAGCACTTATAATGCTAATAATATTGCATCAATTATAATATTTAAGTGATAATTCTATCTTCAATTCTATTAATTTCTATAACATTATCCTTCAAACTTATCTGTAATCACAAATACACTATTTCTAGCACAACTTATAACCAAATATCATAGTTTAAATTCTAAACTATCAATCTCCTTAGTCTTATCTCTAACTCATTTACTTTTCTAAATGCATAGAATATTTATCTTCCAATAAATCATAATATTAATTATTTCTATTAATTTTCCTATAAAAGAATCTATATTTAAAGTTGTTATCCTAATCCTAGTTTTATGGACAGCTTTTCTGTCCATGATATGAAAACCCTTGCTTATTTAAAACTATACCCAGGCATCGCTGCAGTAGCCATTGCGCACTTCTCACTTTATGCAAGTCATAAACACATCACTTCTAGAGAATGCCTTAACATTAATACAAAATATATTAAAAGATTCATGTCATGATTATTTGACAAACTTTATGTTGACTATCGACTACTTAACGCAACCCTCTACTTTTCTCATTCAGGCTTGAAACCTGACATTCTAGCAATAATAGTGCTACATGAGTTACTATGAGTAAATAAAATTAATTTCAAATATAATAATAATAATTAAAGTAGTTAATAATATACTCCTAGCAATAAAGGATCCCCTTAAATAATACAACAACATCAAGCATTTATACCACTGTGTAGGGTCGACTGCATGAATCTTTTTCTCCATTGTATCCTATTAAGAGTAAATTTTCATTTAAATCTAATAAAAATGTCTTTTCTAATACTTTCTAGCTAAATCTTTTTAAGTATACCTCTATATTTCTTAGCATAAGTCATATCTAATACAACTACTGATGCGGTGCATACCAAGTTGGGAGCTACCAGAAACCTCTTTGGACCTGCTGACACCTGTTTGGGAGCTGCCAGATGAGTTCTACCTATTTCGTAAATTTAGCTTTTATTATTATTAGTTATTTCATTTGCTGCATAGTTAGTTAGTGGGCGTGTGCTCCACTACTCTTTTTACTTCAATTAGTTATGCTGCCATAGTAAACCTTTTTCTACCTTTATTCCGTTTAAGAGTAAGGCTGGGTTGAGTTAAAAGGACCTTAGCCGATGCTGTTACATATAGAAAAACTAATAGAATTTCGATCACTGTTTCATTGCATCTGTGCAAACCCTCTTTTCCTCTGTTCTTTTGCTCTTGCAGGTGTTCTTGGAGACTTGAGGAGAAGCTCCGGCATCATTCTGGTATCAGAGCGAGGATGGCAGAAGGAAGCAACCGGGTGGCCGCCTGTGAAGAACGCAGCCTAGATGGCCTGTGGGCCGAACATAATAATCTCGTTAGGAGAACGGAAGAAATTTCGGCGGATATGCACCATCTCTTTGGGGAATTAGGCCGGGAGTTAAGGTTGATCAATGCTCGTCTCGACAGGAACCAAGCCGCTCGTACACCCGGACCGGTGAATTTGCCGGCGACGAGACGTGGGTTCGTGGCAGGTCGAGATTGTCAACGTAATACGCGGGTTTTGGAATCGACAGATTCCGAAGAGGAGATAAATCTTGGGCGATCAGTGGAGCAGTCGGATTCGGAAGGCGAGATCATTCCGAATCGGAGACGCCGTCAAACCGACAGAGACAGGACTCACGGTGATTTTCGAATCAAATTAGACATACCATTTTTTGATGGTGGATTGCATATCGAGGATTATCTCGATTGGGAAAGGTCGGTTGAATCGTTTTTCGAGTATATGGAAGTTGAGCCGGAACGACAGGTGAAGTATGTCGCCTGCAGATTAAGGGGCGGCATGAGTGCGTGGTGGCAACAAGTAGTTCAATCCCGGAGACGTGAAGGAAGAGGAGCTGTCCGGAGCTGGGTTCGTATGAAACAAATGCTTCGCGGGCATTTTTTACCGACAGATTAGGAGCTGATGTTGTATATTCAGTATCAGCATTGTTCACAAGGCAGCAAGACGGTGAACGAGTATACAGAGGAGTTTTATCAGTTAAGTGCCCGAAACAATCTTCAAGAATCTGAAAATCAACTGGTTGCAAGATATATTGGTGGGTTGAAGGAATCCATTCAGGAGAGACTCGAACTCAATTCGGTTTGGTCTCTTTCACAAGCGGTAAACTATGCTCTCAAAATTGAGATACAATCCAAAAGGCACACTCAAAACCGGCCGAACCGAAGGAATTGGAATCCTCCAGCTGAAGCTAACAGAAACGCAACACCACACCCGACTCAAATCAGTAAGCCAATGCCAAGCTCAGTATCCTCCGGACAACCAGCAACGCCGGGACAGAAGCAGTTTGAGAGGGGCAATCTGAAAGGCAAAGCACCCATGAAAGAAAACCCATATGCTAAACCTGGCAATTTCAAATGTTTCTGTTGTTTTCAGCCGGGCCACAAGTCTAATGAATGCCCCACCCGTGCGCAATTGCAGTTGCTAGAAGGTGAAATGATGAAGAAGAAGGTAATGAATCTGAGACAGCTGAAGAACTAACGGAAGATGTAGCTGGAGATGAAGGAGAACCGCTGTTATGCGTCCTTCAACATCTGCTTTTGGCACCCCGACGACCAGCTAAGACTCAGAGGAATGCTCTTTTCAAATCTAAATGCACTATCAAGGGTAAGGTGTGTGATGTGCTAATTGATAGTGGATGCACGGAGAATGTTGTTTCTCGTGGTGTTGTGCAATCTTTACAATTAAAAAACACAAAGAGCCCGAACCCTTATAGAATAAGTTGGGTAAAGAAGGGTATAGAAATGTTGGTAACTAACATGTGCAAAGTTCCTTTCTCCATCGGCAAGCACTATGCTAGTGAAGTCTTGTGCGACGTCATAGATATGGACGTGTGCCATTTGATTTTGGGGCGACCTTGGCAATATGATGTGGGAGCGATTTTTGATGGTCGAGCTAATACATATTCCTTTGAATGGAAAGGCAAAAGGTTACGGTTGCTGCCCCGGGTGCCAGATCAAGATGCCAACAATGTTAATTCTAAAGCTTCACTTGTGGCCGTTTCAGGAAAATCTCTGCTTAATGAATGGAAAGATTCATCATGTATCATGGCCTTGTTGGTTAAAGAACAAACCAGCAGCCCAGAAGCTCATTCCTTGCCTGAAGCGGTGAAATCCTTGTTACAGCAATTCGCAGATGTTGCTCCGCCAGAACTGCCTGTGGGTCTTCCCCCATTGAGAGCCATCCAGCATCAAATTGAATTAGTGCCTGGAGCAAATCTGCCAAATCTACCTCATTATAAGTTGAGTTCGAATGAGCACAACGTGCTGCAGCAAATTGTCGATGAGATGCTGGATAAACAGTTGATCCAACCCAGCCTTAATTCGTGCGCCGTACCAGCACTGTTAGTACCCAAGAAAGACGGCAGTTGGAGGATATGTATGGATAGCCGTTCCATAAACAAGATCACAGTCAAATTCCGTTTTCCCATGCCGAGGATGGAAGACATGCTAGACAATTTGTCCGGGGCTCAAGTGTTTTCTAAACTTGATTTGCGGATATCACCAAATCAGAGTGCGACCTGGTGATGAATGGAAGACCGCTTTCAAGACTCGTCAAGGCCTATATGAATGGAGAGTAATGCCATTCGGTTTGTGTAATGCGCCGGCAACCTTCATGTGTTTAATGAACGAAGTGTTAAAACCGGTTTTAAATCGCTGCTGTGTAGTGTATTTCGATGACATATTAGTATTCAGCTACAACATGGAAGATCACATTAAACACTTGACAGCCATTTTTGAAATCCTGAGACAAAATAAATTATATCTCAATTTACCCAAATGTACATTTGCTCTGTTACAGGTGGCATTTCTGGGTTTCCTCATTTCGGCAGACGGGATTATGGTAGATCCTTGAAAAGTGGCTGCCATTGTGGATTGGCCAACTCCACAATCTATGTTCGATGTACGTAGTTTTCATGGGCTGGCAAATTTTTACCGCCGATTTATTAAGGGGTTCAGTGTTGTGATGGCACCAATCACTGACATTTTAAAGAAATCACAATTCTCCTGGGCAGAAGAACAGCAAAGGAGCTTCGATAACATCAAGGACGCACTCTCCACAACTCCTGTATTATCTTTACCTAATTTTGACCAGCCGTTCACGGTAGACACAGATGCTTCAATTGTTGGCATTGGGGCGGTATTGTCCCAGAACAACCGTCCTGTGGAGTTTTTTAGTGAAAAGTTGAGCCCGCAAGAAAGAAATGGACAGTATATGAACAGGAATTATATGCCGTGGTTCGCGCTTTAAAACAGTGGGAACATTATTTACTGCATCAGGATTTTGTTCTGAGTAGTGATCATAAAGCTTTGCAGTATATAAATTCCCAAAAGAATATCAATCGTATGCATGCCCGCTGGATCATCTTCTTACAGAAATTTACTTTTGTTTTAAAACATAAAAGCGGCTCGCAAAATCGAGTGGCAGATGCACTGAGTCGGAGAATCGCAATCTTAACCAAGTTACAAACTGAATTTAACGGTTTGATTGGCCTACAGGAATTGTATGCAACAGATGATTTTTTTCAAGACATGTGGACTAAATGCATCAATCACGAACCTGTAAGTGAGTATTCGTTACAACAAGGTTTCCTTTTTAAAGATAACCTGCTTTGTGTACCGCAGTCATCATGGAGACAAAGGCTGATCCAAGAAGCTCACGATGAGGGATTATCTGCACACGCAGGCCGTGACAACACCATTGCGCAACTACAGAAATGTTTCTTCTGGCCATATCTTAGAAAATATGTCACCAAATATATCCAGCGCTGTGCGATTTGTCAAGGATACAAAGGTGGTGGAAAGAACGCCGGATTGTATCTTCCATTACCGGTGCCCGAAACTATTTGGGAAGACTTAAGTCTAGATTTTATTTTGGGATTGCCCAGGACAAAACGTGGTAATGATTCGATCATGGTAGTGGTAGATCGTTTCTCCAAAATGGCACATTTTGTCGCCTGCAAAAAACATTTGATGCTCTGAATATAGCCAAATTATTCTTCAAAGAAGTCGTTCGTCTTCATGGCATACCGCGTAGTCTCACATCCGATAGAGATGTGAAGTTTATAAGCCATTTCTGGCGGGAGTTGTGGAAAAAGCTGAATACACAAATTCAACTGAGTTCCTCATATCATCCTCAAACGGATGGGCAGACGGAAGTCGTTAACAGAACGCTTGGCAATCTTCTTCGCTGCTTGGTTCAAGAGCATTCGACGTTGTGGGACGAAGTGTTAGCACACGCAGAATTTGCATTCAATTCTATGACCAATCGGTCAACTGGTATGTGCCCTTTTAACGTTGTTTACACTAAGATGCCAAATACAATACTTGATGTTGCAGTCCTGCCAAAGACCCAAAACAAAGCCGCAAACACCTTAGCTGATCAGTTTACTCAACTTTTATCGGAAGTGCGGGAAAAACTCCAAGATTCAAACAGCAAATATAAAATGGCTGCGGATGCTCATCGTAAGGAGAAAATTTTTCAACCAGGAGATTTGGTTTATGTGCGTTTGCGACGAGAAAGACTACCACCAGGCAACTACTCAAAACTTACAAAAAAGAAATGGGGTCCTTTCTCTATTAGTAAAAGAATCAATGACAACGCTTATGTTGTCGATTTGCCCGCGGACTTCAATACGTCACACACCTTCAATGTTGCTAACTTATATTCTTACAATCCTCCTGATGATGGTGTTGCCAGCGTCGAATCTGTTGACACGGATTCTTTTGAAAGCGGAGGCGAATGATGCGGTGCATACCAAGTTGGGAGCTACCAAAAACCTGTTTGGACCTGCTGACACCTGTTTGGGAGCTGCCAGATGAGTTCTACCTATTTCGTAAATTTAGCTTTTATTATTATTAGTTATTTCATTTGCTGCATAGTTAGTTAGTGGGCGTGTGCTCCACTACTCTTTTTACTTCAATTAGTTATGCTGCCGTAGTACACCTTTTTCTACCTTTATTCCGTTTGAGAGTAAGGCTGGGTTGAGTTAAAAGGACCTTAGCTGATGCTGTTACATATAGAAAAACTAATAGAATTTCGATCACTGTTTCTTTGCATCTGTGCAAACCCTCTTTTTCTCTGTTCTTTTGCTCTTGCAGGTGTTCTTGGAGACTTGAGGAGAAGCTCCGGCATCAACTACTCTCTTAACCGAGTCATCAAAAGGCCAACGCTTTATGTGACCAAACCATCTAAGACGACTCTCTGTAATCTTATCTGCCACTAGAGCTACTCCAACCTTTTCACGTATATACTTATTTCATATTATGTCTCTAGGTGTAAAGCCACTCATCCACCTGAGCATCCTCATTTCTACAACACTTAACTTCATTTTTTTCTTAAAGAGTCATTTACCAAACAAAGACCACAAGTATCCTAACTTGTCAATCATGCACTAATCTCTCACTCCGACACATGGTGCTCCACAAATCCTAGATTCAAAAGAGTCCTGATCAGTCATACAATCAATACATTACAAACATTAACAATTCAGACTAATCAATTAAGGCATATTCTCATTACTCGTAACCAAAGACATTACAAATTTCCATAATTCATACCTCATTATTAATCCCAAATATCCATTTACTAATCTAACTCTCTTTAATAATATTTTCTCATAATAAACTTAAAAATAGTACTATTACAACAAACTCAATAAATCTTTGCTATAAATATATAATGTGATACCTTGTTATACTGCCTCCATCGCCTTGCTCGTTCATTCGCTTCTCTTTCTCACTCGCACACTAGATTCATTGCCCTAAGTCCCAATTTGGGATTTGAGAAGCACGTAAATGGCAATTATGAAATATGGTCCCCTTATCTCACTCAATTTATGTTGATCGATCCAATTGGGGTAAAGGGGAGGATTGTGACAAGTTATTACAGGATATGTGAAGGCATATGACTTAATAAGCTACTTGAGGGGTTGAGAATATCAGCTGAGAAATCTATGATAACAAAGCTATCATAAACTTTATAGATAAACCGTCATTCATCAAAGAGAGGCAAGAAGAAATAATGAAGGTAGTATACATGCTTACAAATCTTCAAATAGCAAATATCCTTATGAAATCATTGTCATGTACTAACTTTAAAATTTTGAAGTCCTAGTTGGGAAATGATTGACATCTATAACCCAAGTTGAGGGGGAGTGTGGATATTCACCCAACTCTTTTGATAAAAGGAAGAATATGAAAATATCTCTGCATTTAAGAAAGATATATGCTTCGAATAATGAGGAATTTTTTAACAGCTAGTTCAAATCCTTTTCTCTTATTTGTTCAAGTTTTATTCCTTATGATGTTCAGATAGCTTTTAGTCTTAATTAAGGTAGGAGGATTAAATCCGCTATCTATAAATATAGCTTTAGATTTCTCGTATCAAGTAGAAAAATAATAATAATAAACTTCCTTTTTCCTTCAATCTCAACAAAAATATCATAGGAAAATATAAAAGGCTTTAGGAATGCAGCCTGGAGGGGCGGTACCAATAAAGTGAGTTGAAGTGCCCGTAACGAGGGAGTTGTTGTCGAGCAACAAAGGTGGTAGTGGAACCACAGCCTCTCGATAAGAAATTGTTGTATGCTGATCCTCAACACAAGGTAAATTGCGTGGGAGACGAGATCCAGTCGAATCGGGCTACGATCGTCAAAATTCGTCTTTCTCAAAGAAACTGGAGGATTTTGCTCTCGAATTCCTACACGCATTGGAGTGAATCCTCTGAGAGCGGACTAGAAACTCCCTTACGGATAGTATTTTGGCTCATGGAAAGGAGGGGAGCAAAAATGGTTGTAAGCCCTGATTCAAGAATAGCTTCTTTGAGTGGTGAGAGTTAGACTAAGATAGCCCGATGCTACGGCTACTGAGATTGTTCGCCGTTAAGGGGTTTGTCAATGTTCAGTTAATCTGCAAAATGTGGGATGTTCCTATAGAGGGTATCAAATTTGGTCCTAAAAATATTTAAAATTTGCCGATTTACATTCCTAAAGTGTATTGAGATCTAGAATCCTTGTCAAAGCTCACGCTTGATCAAGTGGGAAATGCATGGTCCCAACAAGTGTAACGAAAAAAAAAGGTAGAAATATTAAAATGGAATTAATTCAATAACGTAAACCTTAGTACCTGCATTTTACTCGTTCGTGCCAGAAGACGCTTAACTTCATTGTGTTTCACTCGACGACCTTGCCTTGCTGCCTTTTTTTCCACCAAGAGAAACGGAGAAATAGTTTTGGGACAAATTACGAAGAATGTGAAGGGGAGGAAATTACAATAAGAGAAAAAAGTAAGAGGAGTCGGGTCCGACCAAAGGCGCGGCATGACCGGAGGCCATCAAGCATTTCTTCGGAGAGGGCTGGCTGAACTGCGACGACGACGGAGGACTCTACATTAATTTAGTTATTTTTAGTTACTAACTTATTATATTTAGCTGTAATGCATATATTACACTGTACATAATGTGCACTGCTTATGTGATATTAAAACGGGTGACTTAGTGGTCAAATTATATATGATTATTAATTTTAAAAAAAAACTCATTTAATGTCTTCACTAATAATAAATACACTGTCCTTCATTAATGATCATAATACTTTTTATGGCTTGAATAAAATTTATTAAATTATCAAATCTTCTATCATAATATTGTATCATAATAAGCTTATTAAGTAACTATTATAATTAATCATTAACATATACCAATTTTAAGTAACATTTATATTGTTTAATTTTGAAGTCAAATTTTATGACTAATTATAATAACTTTCGTACACCGTCAAAAATTAGCTTGATCAAATCTCAATGCTTTTTGAATTAAAAACATTTAAAATTAAATCTATGACCATCCAAACTTCAATCTTTGCAAACTTGATCGTTATTTTCAAACCAAAAGCTTCAGTGAGATGAAACCAATGACACAAAAAATCATTTGATCGGAGTCTGAATGAGCCTGTATCGAGCACTTGAAGCTTAATCTAAAACCTCAAGAAATTAATTGGAATATCAAATGCTATCCAAGTCTCACATGCTTATAGTTGAATCAAGTGTCTCAACAATACAAATCCAACAAGATTAAAATCATCTAAATCTTATATGATTAAGATACTTAAATACTTAATGAATGGTTTATGATTAAGAGATTCAATACGAGCCAACCAATATAGTGTTCTTGATTTTAGTTATATCTTGCAAGACATGCTATTTTCAAAAATATATAAAAAAAGCCTTCACTCTATATATGAAGAGAGGAAGAAGAGGCTGGGACTTGGCTTGAAACTATGGAGAGTTAGAAGGCTTGAAACTAAGATCATATGACCATTGTTGTTCTACAACCTCCTCATTGTTGTTCTACTACATCCTCAAAGAAGAAAGATCAAATAATAATTAAATATCTCTTGAAGATAAGTCTAATGTCACAAGGCTCTTTCAAACTCCAACATGAAATTTATATTATATAATTTATGTTACTATATTATATCAACATCTTCCCCAAATATAGAGAAATTGTATCATTTGTAACTGATGATAAATATTTTTGGAATCATTTCAAATAGGCTAGGTCTAGCGGTTTTCTCTTTCATAGCTTTTTTCATGTAAAAACTCAAATGTCCCTTATGAACCTCTTTTTTATGTATTTATTAGATCTTTGTACAATGATAAGACATTAAATTCTCTCTTACTCTATCACCCTAATCTTCTCGAATGCAAGAATCTTCTTTATCCTATTCACTTTATAAAGAATATAATTAATCAAACTATTTAATATTCTAACTATGAATTAATATTTTAATAAATTGGTATTAGTTTTATTAATTAATATATGAAATATGAAATTATTGTATTAATACATTTATTTTTTTAATTATTAATCAACTTACTTAATGTATAGTTAAAATAAATAATTAAAGTTTTATATTCCTCATTATTTGTAATTAAACTATTTACTCCTATCTAATTAATTTAGATATAGTTAGGTCAATTAAAAGTTTTGTTATGTGAAAAGTCATGTGGGTATAGTTAAGAGATTTGATTAACTAAACTAATTAATGATAGTACAAACAAAACCAAACAAGCTAACAAATAAATAAATAAAACAAACATGAGGTGTGATTTCTATGAGAAAAATTATAAGATTTGTTGTATGCTAGAAAATTCATAGCAGCATAGAGAGAGTTTTGCATTCTAGCTTTATATAAAGATCTCACATACAAAAAGATAAATGAAAAGAACATGAGAAATACTAGAGGATTTATGTGAAAAATGGGAGATGGAGAAAAGCCATGGTCCTGGCCCAGTTTAAATAATTTTACTATATAAGTGTTAATTACAAGAATCTTCAGTTCTTAAATTAAGAATGTGGGATTACAAGAGTATTAGTTGTTGGAAATATTATGAAGTCAGAAGGGGATGGAGGTGTTCATACGGTTATAACTAAGTGATAGTGGAACAATGATGGAGGTCAGGTAGTAAAGATTTGATGGAATAAGTTGGGTGTGATGGTGGTCCAACAATAAAGGTTGAGCACTAGTAATCTGACAAAGGTAAGGTGATTTGATTATGGCAGTTCAGTGATGGCAATTGGGCGGCGATACAATGGAAGGGGTCTATGGTGGCAATCTGATAATGATGATTGGGCAGTGTTTCAACAGTGGCAATCAAGCAATGGCTTACGATTGACTTGATAATTTTGTCACAATCATATAAGTTAACCTTTTAACCATAATTAATTTGAGCTCACATACACTAAGTATTGTGACATGCACAACATTAAATTATTGTTTAGATTAGGGTAATGTGTAGTTAATATTTGTACATTATGTATGATATGTTCTGATGTTTGTCTATTACAAAATATTTGTTTACTTTTTGATACTAGGGCTAAAAAAATAATATTTGTTTAGAAATTATTAAAAGATATATAAATATATAATAACTTTTTAAAATGAGCTGATTAACGGCTTAGCATAATCAAGTGTTGAGATTATTTTAATTATTATTAGTTAATTAATTACTTAAATTAATATGGACAAATTGTGTAGTACTTAATGCCCCTCTATGCTTTTGCTTTCTTAAATGTACATTTTAGTTATGAAAGCGTAAGGTATATGAATAGGTTTTTGCTAGTACTCTTCTAGATTCAATAATATATTTGATCCAAAAGATCCAAGTGATAAGGACAAGGAGCATAGGAAGTCTATGAATTGTACTTTATGCCTATGTGCTAGTTTTTTGCACATCATATTTGTATATAAAAATTAGGACTAAATTGTAATTGATCACATGATATTCAATTCGAGCTCTTTCACATAAGTTAATGTCATTGAGCAAATCTCTAACAAATAATCTTGGATAGGTTAAATATCTTTGATGGATTTCCCTTAACCTCTTACATATAGGTTAACGTCAACAAGCAGTGCTCTAACAAACAACCAAGAATAGGTCAAACATTCTTTATGGATTTACTCGGCCTCTTTCGTATAGGTTAACAAAATCGAGTAACTCTTTGATAAATAATATTGAATATGACAAACATCCTTAGTCAATTTATCTCATCCTCTTCCACACAATTTAATGCCATCAAAAAATGCTTTGGCAAATTTTCTTGAATATGTCAAACATTCATGGTTGATTTATCTCAACTTTTTTCTGCACAGGTCAATGCCATTAAGTGATGCTTTGAAAAACAA
The DNA here is from genome assembly GCF_001605985.2 of Dendrobium catenatum. Taxonomy (NCBI): domain Eukaryota; kingdom Viridiplantae; phylum Streptophyta; class Magnoliopsida; order Asparagales; family Orchidaceae; genus Dendrobium; species Dendrobium catenatum. The sequence goes on along the minus strand of NW_021319483.1, from coordinate 3,407,261 downwards.
TCTTGGATAAGTCAAACATCATTGGTGGATTTCGCTTGACCTTTCTACACATGTTAACACCATCAAAAAATATTTTGATCAATAACCTCGAATAGATCAAACATCCTTGGTAAATTTATATTGACCTCTTCCACATGGGTCAACACCATCTAGCAATGCATTGGAAAATAATCTCAGATAAGTCAAATGTCCTTAGTGAATTTATCACGACCTCTTCCATACAAGTTAATGACATCAAGTAATATTTTTGCAAATAATATCGAATGGGTTAAATATCCTTGGTGGATTTCTCATGGTCTCTTCTATACACATTAACACCAATGAACAATGCTCAAATAAATAAGCTCATATAGGTCAAACATCATTAGTGGATTCCATTGACTTCTTCCATATGAGTTAACATCATCATGTAACACTCTAATAATCAATCTTGGATAGGTCAAACATTCTAAGTGGATTTATCAGAACATCTTCTACACCTATTAACACTTGAAACATCTCTATCAACACCTTCTTTAAGGAAATATCAAAGCCTCCCCATGATCAAACCTTCACTCAATTGACACCATCAGTGTGCTAATAAACTACTACCATTGACACATCGCTTGACCCCATTAATTAAGCTATTCATTGTCCACTCCCATCAACATGCATGCCTAATGCCTCTAATAGAATGTATCCTGACCACCACCATCATATCATCACCCGACCGCCAGTGTTGAATGTTTCCATCATCTCTATACTTCCATCATCCAACTTATTATTGCTTGATTATCTATTATGTATTATCATATCTCTTTCAACTATAAGGAAGGAGGATTCTTGTATATTTAATTATTTAGTGGATTCATTTAATGAATAAGACCCCGTGATTTTTCCCTTTCTTGGGTTTTCCAAGTAAAAAACTATTGGATTTTCACAACTTTTATCTACATGTATTATAACTTTGTATAAAGCTAAGATAATAAACATATATTCTTGCACTGCATATTTTTATCATATAATAGTTTTGTGTTATTTAAGGGAACATATTCTCAATATACTTCAAATATTTATTTGGTGGTTAACAGTTAATCTTTCCATGAAGGTCATTACAAAATAGGTGGTGTAGGCCCCTCAGGTCTCACTTTAAAGGATAATATGTGTAGGATAGAAGAACTTCAAGTTCAAAGTTTTTAACTCTTAAAGAAGGCTAAACAATAAAGATAACCATCACTGGATGATGAGTTCCCCCACCACCAAATCAATATAGTTTAGGGATGATGTCATTTGGGTAGTATCTCCTTTTCCATGTACAACAACAACAACATCAAGCCTTTTTCCCACTATGTGGGATCGGCTACATGAATCCTTTTTCACCATTGTGTCCGGTTAAAAGTCAAATCCTTATTTAATTCTAATAAAGAAAGATCATTTCTAATATTTTTTTAATCAAGTCTTTTTAGGTCTACCTCAACCTTTCTTAACATAAGTCAAATCTAATACCTCAACTTTCCTAACCGGGTCATCGGAAGGCCTCCGTTTAATGTGACCAAACCATCTAAGATGACTCTCCTTAATCTTATATTCCACTGGAGCTACTTCAACCTTTTCATGTATATGCTAATTTCGTGTCCTATCTTTAAGGGTTAAGCCACTCATCCACCTAAGAATCCTCATCTCTGCAAAACTTAACTTAGTATTATGCTTCTCTTTTAATGGCCAACATTCGGCACCATAAAGCATTGCAGGTCTCACCACCATCTTATAGAATTTTCCCTTAAGTTTGAGGGGGATGTTTCTATCTCACAATAAGCTCGATACATTCCTCCACTTCAACCATCCAACTTAAATTCTATTGATAATATTGTGGACCTCCAAAAGGACACCGCTCATCTACAAAGTACAAAGGGGCATACGACCGCACCTATCCCGAGGGATAGAGACTACCGCAGGCCTCTGCGCTCCCCGCAAATGGGCCAATGGGAGGGCAGATTAGATCGTGCATACAAATAATCATTGAAGATAGCAGCTCTCGCTAGCGCACCCCGATGGGTAGTAATATACACGAACTAATCAAAACAACGGGTTTACCCCACCCGATACATCAGCTCAAGTGGGGTTTATTAGATGTAGAATTCAGTTTCGCACGGGCGCAAGCCCCCATGGTTAATTACATCTCAAGCCAAAACCTAAGAAGACTCTTGATTAAGGATCATACATTATCCTTCTAAAATGGGATTGACACAAGGGTAGAGACTAGGAAATCCTACTCAAAAGGGAAGGAAGGTTCAATTTGGCTTAGTCAACATGTACGGTTCATACGAGCATTCAGATGGACTAAGGCACTAAGGAGAAATTGAAGAAAAAGTCAAGCAATCGACACATACATGAGAGAAAGATGGAGGTGGTATCATCCATGTGACATAGATAAGTAAGATTTTTAGTCCTTGAAGAGAAGGGACTTACCCACTATTTAGGTATACTATGAGACTGAATGTAGTGACCTTAAATCATAAGTCTAAGTTGGGTTTAGTATTCTATGAACAACACTAACACCCGTGTCCTAGATAATACAGTGTAAAACCTAAACTTACCCCAGCTTGGATTGGGGAGCCAGCTAACCACCTAATCGATTTAAAACTATGATGTTTGATCATTTATAAAGATAGATGGGTGATTTTGTTTTTGAAAATTAAGGTCGACATCTAGAGAGTTTCCTAATTGGCATTATACTTATGTTAGGTAAATGCACATAGAGCTAATGCAATTAAAATTTTAATTTAGTTAGTTTCTAATGCAATGCATGCTAGTTGAAGATATGAATCATGTATGCTTTAGACTTTAAAAATATGCTTATAGAAAATAAATTTTTAGAAAAGACTAGGCCTCCCCAGGTCCGGCACTTCATTCTCATAGGCCAAATTATCCAGACTCTACCCGCAGACGATGATGTGTCTTATAACAAAGAGAGAGAAGAATGCAATATTATGCATGTGACCCTGGATGATTCCTGTAGTTCCTTAGGTAGTTAGGTTTCTATATTATTTAATTCTTAAAATTTTAAGTATTAGTTATAAGTAGAAAATTTTTTAGTCCTTAGAGAGCCTAATGATATCTAGGCTAAAATAAAAGCGGCATGCAAGTCACAAACAAATGAAAAAAAGCAAGTATTCCTAGAGGCACAAATCACAAATAAAAAATATTAAAATAATAAAACTAATTAATAAATGTTCATAGGCCAATTGCCCTTAATTATAAATCATGGTATGTAGAAAAGTAAAGTGGTCGGGCATCTCTGCCAACAACCCGAATTTCTAAGCCTAGAAAATATTTATTGGAATGCATGTTGTTGTACTATTTTACCATTACTTCCATAGTTTTTATGGATATTGATATTATTTTGATGATATTGATATTGTTAATAATGATATTAATATTATTACTATTCATACGAATATTGTTATTGATATTATTATTGATTCACTATCAGTGTTATTATTATTAATTCATTATTTATTGATTCATAGTTACTGAGCACATTTTTATTTGCTAAGCATGTGATATACGAAACTGATTGATACTAATATATAGTAGTTGAATATCATGTGTACATTCTTATATGATTTTTTTTCATTAATATAATTCTGACATTTTTTTAGATGTTTCATTTTTACTGATTTATATATTTTTTTCTTATTGATTTGATAAGAACTACTACGATAACTACTTTATTGATTTGATGCCTACACTAATTTATTGGTTTAAAAAATTCATTGTTTTTGTATAGTACCATCTTATTAGTTTTCATACTATATTATTTCACTACTTTATAGACTTTACTGATATTGTATGTGTATTTTAATATTTATGTACTAATGTATGATCATATTGATTACTATTATTATGAATTGACTGACAACATGCATTTTGCTTCTTTATCTTTCTTTGATTTTAGTTATAGGATTTTAGTGACCTATTGGATTGTTTAGCTCATTATATGTGATTTAAATAATTTCATGTTAAGGAAGAAAATCAAAAGTATAAGATTGATCTGTTACATGATTCTCCATGTTTTTTATTATTTTATTTAGCTATTCTTTTATGGTCAAGAGAAAATAGATTGTATGTTGCAATTATGTAACTCATACATATTATATATAATTTTAAAGTATGAATACATATATACATTGATGTTTTTATCAATATAATTATTTTTGTTGTTCTTTTATGATATTGATAAAAGAATTTAGATAGCCCTCATAGTCATTATTATCATTATAAAAGATAAAATAATAATCATTTCAAATTAGATTCTGGGATATTATAAATTGGTATCAGAGTAAAATTTATTAGAAGAATTGAATTGTACCAAAGGTGTAAGAATTGATTATGAGATGGGTAGACTGAATTGATTAAGGTGCATCATTTTATATGCATAATTGATTGCATGTTTGAATTGTTTAAATAGAAGTGTGTAAGTGAATAGTTAAATGGATATCTAGAGCAAAATGTACCTAATTAATAACATAATATAGCTTCCATGCCATCAAACAGCGTTATACAGCTGACTAATATTCTAGCATAGGTAATAGGTGATACACAAAGCAAGTCATTTGGGAGAAAAATTGAAGAAGGGGATAAGCATTTATAGATATTTTATAAACCGAAGCCCCCACAATTCAAAAGAGCTGTAAGATCCCAAGTTGTAGAATATTGGTTACTAAGGATATAAAAGATCTTTAACAACATGCAATATCCAAAGAACAAAAAAGTTCCTTTAGTAGTGCTTCTATTTGAATGAGAGGTTGAGAGATGGTGGGAAGGATAGTGGTGAGAGAAGTTTCAACGGAAGCTAAAGGTTGAGATTACTTGAGATTAATTCACCATAGTGTTTAGGATATGGTTTGTACCTCCTTTAACCATATGATAGATGATAGAAGCTTTCATCATTCTAGGATAGGTATGCAGCATAGTAATGTAGTATGAAGCTAAGTTTATTTTATTGGCTAGGTACACTCCTCATTTGGTCTCTATTGTTGAAGAAAAATGTTATAGATTTCTACAATGATTGAATAGGGAGCTGAAACATTTCTTAATGCCTCTACGGATTCAAGAGCATTTTAAGTTAGTGGAACAGGATAGACTGATAGAAATGATTTGGTCGTACCCATATCTATGTATGATGTTAGTTGGAGAAGTACCAAAGAAGAATTAAGCGGGGATAGAGAAAGTATCAGTGATAAGAAAAATAGATATAGTAATTCGAGAGGATTTGGATAAATAACATCTACCGGCAGTTACAATGAATGTATTCATAGTGGAAGAAGACATTCAGGTCAGTGATACCTTCTAATATGATGATATTTTTTATGCAGATAGTAAAGATACAATGTAGCAGATTATTCTCAAAGAGGATTTGAAGGAAGAGCTAATTCTAGAGTAGGATAGACTAGGTAAACTGAAAGATAAATGACTGTAGGATTGAGAGCATACAATGAAAGATCTATGAATATGGGTGATGATAAAGTTATTAGTGGTCCTAGTGGTATCAGAAGATATACTATTTTTATTAGATTTAGGAGAGAGAAAATCATAGAAATCAAAATCATTAAACATAGGCATAGGGTAGAGGTTACATACCATGATCAAAATATTTTTTTGTAAAAAAAGTGACAGATAAAAATGCCCTAGAACAAAGCTTCTCTCTCCTCTTTCTCCTCCTCTCTCTCCCCTTATCTCATCTCTTTCCTAGCTATGGACATGCAAAAGGAGCTCAAGAGATGGCTCATAGCACTTAAATGTAATAGTAGTGTGAGATATTTAAAAATAATAATTTTGCTAAACTAGCATTGTAGTGCTCGAGCCTATAGTACTATAGAATTCACAATAATATTTTGTACGCTAGAGAAGTTGGTGCCATAATGTAATAGCCTCAAAATTTAATTTCAATTAAATTCTTGTAAACTTGTAATTTTGGCTAGGAGCACTAGGGTGCTTTGTTTGCGAAGCGGTATGGTGCCAAGCACTCATGTTTATAAGGGTTTGGGTGGGCATTGAAGTTCTAGCATGATCAATGTATTTTTTTATATAAGAATATATAAATATATTTTATTAAAAACCCTCACCACTATAGTCCTCCCCCTCCCCCACCATCCAGTTCTTTAATTGAGAGAAAAGGAGAGAGAAGAAAGAAAGTTCATCTTAGGGAAATTTTATATATTCTCCTATTTGTAAAAGTTACTAATCGTGGTAGGTAACTTTAACCCTACTTTTATTTTCAAATATATTAATTTTTCTCTATTTTCTCTCTCCTAAATTTAATAAAAATATAATATCTCACATTCTAATGACCTTTCATCATATAACTTTTGATTGTTTTAACAATTCATATTAAATTTCACCTTTTAATTATATATATATATATATATATATATAAATAAATGCATTTATATAAATATATATGTAGAC